>NC_056729.1:146814388-146936888 GCF_019279795.1 Protopterus annectens
AACCTTTTAGATTTATATTACACGTAATCAAAGTGAAGAGTTTCCTTTCCAAGACAATAAATGTGCACATAAAACACATAAAAATGCACTTAACACACACACACGCGCACAGACGCACACACACACGCACACACGCACACACACACAGACACACACACACACACACACACACACACACACACACACACACACACACACACACACACACACACACACACACACACCAAAACACATATATACATATGCACACTGATTTCCCACACCCCATTTAATTGTTATTCTAATTGTAAAATCTCCACTGCCACTGAACAAAGAACCATTCAAGCTTATAGTGCCTTTTTAAATGCTTCCAGTTAACACCCATAGGTTTTTGGATCTGGCTTCTTTGACTAACTGACAAAGCCTGGACAAACAGTAATGTCACTGCTTAGACACATCTTGATGAATAATGGTATTTGTAATAAAAAAAAAAAAACTTCAGATACTTAAAAAAAAAAAAATATATATATATATATATATATATATATATATATATATATATATATATGTATAGAGAGAGAGAGACCCATCACCATATTTCTTGCTTTAGCTTCACCCTGAAGTATTCCTGATTTCAAGACTGGATAGAGTTACAAAAGCGAGATACAGTTATAATGATACTTTTATAGTAAAATTCTAGTGTTTATTTTAATGAATTCATACCCATGAAAATAGCATCAGGGATACTTGTTCCATGAAATGCAATTATGAAAGTAAGCAATATTTCCAAATATCCCCAATAATTCAAAAACCGAGTCTATTACATGGCATCAGATGAAACTTTAGTTATTGTTGAGGAAATCCATTATTGATATTTGCACTCTAAGCTGCACATTTTCAGAGTTATTCAGTATTATTTATACTCTTCATTATACGATCAGGCATATGTTTTCATATTCCTTTAAGTATCCCAATAAACATGCACTCATATGGGGAATTTCTTGCTGGCATTTGAAAACGTATGTCTAGTTAGCAAAAGTGTTCTAAAAATATATGTCTAGAGTGTATGGTTTCCATGATATGATAATTTGTGAAAGTTAGACTTTAAAATTAATTCTGGTCTTGCATACATTATAATATATTTTAGTACTTTTGGAAAGACCTGACTGCATTATTATCACTGTAAAGAATACTTTTAACTGATAACATTGCAATCTTTACAGTTTTAATAGCATTTATTGTACACAGAATACTTACATTTGTCTACCTTATGCTTTTTAAGTTGATTTTTCCGAAAATATTCTGGAATGCCTTCAGAGGTGACAAACATGCTGAAGACGGGGGTCAGGCAGAGGTCCAGATGGGCATTTAGTGGCCTGCAAAGGGCATTTTAACCTTTTTCTATTACACTGTGATAAAATAAGTATATACTGTTAACTGGTGCTACATTAAGAATAATTTCACAGAAATTTCCTATCAAAATTATAAATGAATATACAGGCTAGATTCATTAACACCTACACTAAGTGTACATGATCTGTATTTAAGAACATCCCTACCACATTTTTTGTGCCTTCTAGACACTCAGAAATATTACACAAGTGTACATGTAGTCTACACTTTATAGGTTCATAGGTTCATAGGTTCATACTAGGCTATCTGCCCAAGGGCATTTATAAGCCTAGCCCATAGTTATGTGGCTTTCGCCACCCCTTTAGTTTGAATAAAAACTATGCCTATCATTTTGCTGTGCCTCTGTCAAGCAGTGACGCTGAAGTAATCCCTGGGGTATATCTGCAATCTCCCATCCATTGGTCAAGATTCCTCTTGAACAAGACCAGAGAGGTGCTCTGCCTCACATGTACCGGGATTTTGTTCCACAGCATAGGGAGTCTCTGGGTGATGAATCTGTCCCTCCAGCACGTTCTATTTATAACCGTGTCAAGGTTTAAGTCTCCGCCCTTGTGGTTCTGAGGGATCTAGATTTTTGAGGTGAAGCATATTCATCAAATCTGGGTTTGACATGGCCTTATATGTCAGGCACAGGTCACCTCTGAGCAAGCGGTATGAGACTGAATAGAGCTGGAGTTCTTTCAGTCGGGCAGCATAAGACATATTTTTGAGACCCTTTATCCTTTTGGTGAGGAACTTTTGGGGCCTTTCAAGCTGCAGCAGGTGTCTGGTCAGATACATTCGAACGGGCATTGTACTCAATCATAGGTCTAATAAGTGATGAGTACAGGGGACGATGACCTCCCTTGATCTAGATGTGAATCCCTTCATGATCAGGTGGGTGATATAGAAGGTTTTCCTAACTACTTTAGCAACATGAGTGTCAAACGAAGGCTACTGTCAACCTGGGTCCCCAGATCTCTGATGACTTTTCTGTGCTCAGTGGATTGCCACCTATATGGTAGCTAGGGGTAGCCTTGTTTTTCCCAAAGGGTATGACTATGCATTTTTGGCGTTTAACTTCAGGCCATGGCTCTGGCACCAGTTATCCATTTCTGTGAGGCCCTTCTGGAGGATATCTGTGTCAGATGTGTTTTCGACTATGGCGCCCAGTTTGCAGTCATCTGCAAACTTTGTCAGCCATAACCCTCCTGTGTTTGCTTGTACTTCAGAAAAGTAGATGCCGAACAAGAGTGGACCCAGGACTGAGCCCTGTGGGACACCACTTGTGACAGGCTTTGAGTCTGACATGGCTCCAGCAACTCTGACCCTGTGGGTTCTGTCACTTAGCCAGTTTGCAACCCATCTTGTGATGTATGGGTTTACATTCAAGCTGATGAGTTTTTCGATGATACCTGAGTGGGGTATTGTGTCGAAGGCCTTTGCCAGGTCGAGGTAGGCTGTATGGACTGCCTTTCCCTCATCAATGGCCTTGGTGACTGTCTCGAAAAAGTCAACCAAGTTTAAGAGGCAGGATCTGCCTTTGACAAAGCCAAACTGAGTTGGATCCAAAGTCTGCAAGTTCCCTATGTCTTTATTTATGAGTTCCATTATGATCCTCTCCATGGCTTTGCAGATAAGGCTTGTCAAGCTAATGGGGCGGTAATTTCCAGGGTCTGTGGAGGCACCGCCCTTATGAAGTGGGACCACAGTCGCCGTGCGCCACTCCTTGGGTGCGTATCCTGAGGTGAGGCTAAGATTAAACAGCTGTCCTAACTGTGGGTTTAATTCCTCATTGAGTTCATGAAGCACACAGCCGGGGACACCATCCGGTCCCATGGATGCTGTGCTTCTTGCCTTAGTGAGGGCAGTTCTCACCTGGGCATTGGAGATGTTTGGGGACTACAATCCTCTGGAATAGATATCTCTCCTTTTGGGGAGGGGAGAAGTTTGCACTGAACCTGTCAGCCAGTATGTTGGCAATGTGTGTAGGTTCAGTAATTTTCACATCATTTTGAACTAATTCTGAGCATATCTGGGAGTTTCCTCCTAGGTTTCTAACATAGCTAAAGAAGGCCTTATGATTCTCTTTAGAGTCCTTGGCGATTTTTCTCTCAAAATTTGCCTTGGATGATTTTATGAGAGCTCTTAGTTTTACTTATAATGATCAAAGGTGTCTTACCTTTCAAGGATTTTGCTCTATCTTGTAGTAGCTTCCTCCTTTTGTTGTAGAGCTTGTTTATGGCTGGGGTCCACCAGACTGGACGCTTGCCTTTGGTACAGAGAGTCTTAGTTTTGTTTGGGATTGCCTGATCCATGCAGTCCTGTAGGTGCTGGTAGAAGGCATTTGTAAGTGATTCAGCGGTTTGAGTAATGTTTACCACTGGCTCAGGGGCCTTAAAGGAGACCACACTAGTTTTTAGAAGTGTGAAATCGGCTTTTGAGAAGTTTTTCACTGTGGTCTTTTTTGTTTCAGGTGGGGGCGGGATGAGGACCTCCAGCGAGATTAGTTTATGATCTGATCTCACCAGTGAGGGGTATACTTCCGGTGTTGAACATTTTGATCCCATGTTCGTGATGATGAGATCAAGTATGTTTTCTCCTCTTGTGGGGATGGTGACTAGTTGTTCCATGGCATTTGAGTTTATGAACTCCAGGAATCTTTGGGTTAGAGTGTTCGGGCTTGAGTAGTGTTCCCAGTCTATATTAGGGTAGTTAAAGTCACCTAGTATGATGGTGTTTGGAGATACAATTTGAAGATAAAATTTATGACTCCCCCTTGATGTTTAAGGCTGGAAGAAAGTCAGTAGGAAAACTAAAATTAGGAGGAAAGGGTGTGAGTTGCGCTTGTGTTGTCACTTCACTCAGAATGATGATGTACACTTAGTATAGGAATTAATGAATTCCAGGGGCTACCTTCATTAGCCATATCCCAAAGTGAATTAGATGCATGCTGTCCCCTGAATACATGGCCTTTGAATATACCATTCACACTCATGGTCTGTCAGTTAGAAACCCGTATGATTATAGGAAAGGTAGGAGGAAAGATTAACAGGCAACATTAGTAAAATACTCTGACTTCTGTGTGGCATTTGGACACTGCAATACTCAAACTGCATATAGGTGAACAATTGTTATTGCCATATAGCATGGACTCTATGTCTTCAGTCTGTTTTGGGCCATAGTCATGACAGCCCACTGTAGACTTTATAAGGTGAACTTTTTCCAGAGTCCTTAGGTTCATAGGATCATAGGTTCATACTAGGCTAGCTGCCCTGGGGCATTTATAAGCCTAGCCTGATTGTGTTTGGCTTACACCACCCCTTGATTTGAGTATACTGTGCCCTTTTTAATGTTTAGTTTACTGTGCCTCTGTCTAATAGTGACACGGAAGTAATCCCCGGGACAAACCTATGATCCCCCATCCACTCATCAAGATTCTTCTTGAAGAGAGTCAGTGAGGTGCTCTGCCTAACATGAATTGGAATTCTATTCCAGAGTGAAGGGAGCCTCTGGGTTATGAATCTGTCCCTCCAGCATGTTCTATTTATTTCTGTGCTGAGGTTCAAGTCCCTCGAGCGCGTGGCTCTATGGGATTTAGATTTACTGAGGTGGAACATGTCCATTAATTCAGGGTTGGACATAGCTTTATATGTCAGGCATAGATCGCCTAGAAGTAGGCGGTATGCAACTGAGTAGAGCTGGAGTTTTTTTAACCGAGCAGCATATGGCATCTGTTTGAGTCCCTTGATCCTCTTGGTGAGGTACTTTTGGGGTCTTTCTAATTGCTGCAGGTGTCGGGTAAGGTACATCCCAAAGGGGGCATTGTATTCTATGATGGGCCTGATGAGAGATGAATAAAGGGACACGATTACCTCTCTTGATCTAGATGTGAATCCTTTCATGATGAGGTGGGCTATGTAGAAGGTCTTTCTAACCACTTTGGCAATGTGGTTGTCAAAGGAGAAATTGCTATCAACTTGGGTCCCCAGATCCCTAATTACTTTCTCTGTACTTAATGGGTTACCTAGGCTATTTGGTTTCGTCACTGACTTGCTACCTGCTCTACAGTAAAGCAAATTTGTACTCTGTTTGGTCAAGGATAAGTGGCTGTCTTGCAGCTTGCAGAATTTGAGTTTGGGTAACCTTGGGAGAGCCTCTACCTTGCTGAATGCTTGCATTAGATTAGCCAGTTAGTGCACAAGATGGTGGCTGTTTCTTCAAATATAAGTTGATTCTTCAAATATAAGTTGATGCTAAGGGTAAAGAGGGGTTGGGGCTAAATGCTTGTTAGCATGTGTAGCATAATTTTGATGGCATTTTCTCTTTTTCTTATTGTTTGATAGTTGTTGAACATCAGTTGTGGACCTAAATTTTGTTAGAAAGGGCAGCAGTTGTATAATTAATGATTTTATTATAAGGATGAATGCATGTTCTCATGCTGTCTCTCACACACACACACACACACACACACACACACACACACACACACACACACACACACACACACACACACACACACACACACACACACACACACACACACACACACACACACACACACACACACACACACAAACAAAAGGCAAATATTAAAAGTGACTATATTAAATCTGCCGCCAGGAAATAGTTACAGAAAAATTCACATAACTGGTATGCCTAATTGGTACTAATTGATACATTTTAATCACATGAAACAGGCAGCTCATGCAAAAGCCTAATTTCTGAATATACTGTAAAAAGAAGACTAGAATTAGGAACACAAATGTAAAGCACCCTTAGTACATACTATTTTAATTGTGGCAGAAAACAAGGTAAAATCTGCTAACAGCAGTATATATGCTAACAGCAGTATGTGTGTGTGTGTGTGTGTGTGTGTCTATATATATATATATATATATATATATATATATATATATATATATATATATATATATATATATATATATATATATATATATAGATATAGATATAGATATAGATATATATATATATATATATATCTGTATATATGGGTCTACTTCAGAATGTCGACCATTCAGAATACCGACTAAAATATGGCAGACACCATATGATCGACATTCCGAAAGTCCGACATCCTGAAATAGCACAATTTACCTACCTGTAAACACAGTAAAATTGTCTTATGCTGGGGGGGGCAAGCCCCCCTGCACCCCCCACACTCCCTGCTACTTAAATATTCTCACTCCGAGATCGCACTACAGTGCAGGAAAGGGGATTCTCCCAGTGCCGCACTGCAGCGGGATGTCCGCTATCATTTGTCGGCCTTTCAAACGCTCGCTCATATGCTTTCGGCCATATGAGTTTTGAACATTTGAAAGTTTGAACAAATGAAGGGCTCCCATATATATATATATATATATATATATATATATATATATATATATATATATATATATATATATATTTTTTTTTTTTTTTTTTTTCAGCATGATCAGTGGAGGAAGGGAAACCTACATAACTCTATTTCATTACTCAAGAATTTTAGACATAGCCAGACATAATGGGGGGACTAACTTTGGGCAATTATTAATATTAACTCAGTCACCAATTTCCTTACAGTGCAGAGCCTCTGGTCACTACATTCATCCCCCATCCTGCAGAAGCTCTGCTACAATCGCCAACTCCCAGACATTTTCACTGAGAATTTTGTCTTTGTACAACAGCCTCTGACTACTGCATTCAACCCTGATATTTCAGAAGTCCTGCCTCAAAGGCCAACTTCTAAACATTTTCAATGAGAATTTTTGCTTTGTAAAATGCAAGCAAATCTAACTCGAAGAACCTCCTGTATATTAACTTCACCTTGTCAAATATACGCCTGCCTGTGTTGGAATTAGTTTATAACATCCTTCCCTGCTCCGACATAGTTGTCCTTGCACTCTAAAGACCACTTACTAAGTTGGCCACTATCCTTTCGCATAAATGTAAATTATACTGTATAGACCAGTTACTTTGTCTTCTTGTTTGACAGGTTTCTGCATTCAGGAAATGAAAGAAAACCTGTTCTACTTTATACCACTCTGGTAATTGCTTTGCACTGGCTCTAAACTGATTACTCTTTATTATAATATGATTTGACAGTAGAAGCATGGAAAGAATTACAAAAAATATAAGCCACCACAATATCTTCTAAACTTCAGAATGCTTTGCAATCATGCTTAAAGGCAATCATACTCATCATCATCATCATTTTCTTTTGACTGTTCCCATTAGGGGTCGCCACAGCGGATCATCTGTTTCCATTTCTTCCTGTCCTCTGCATCATGCTCTTTCACACCAACCACCTGCATGCCCTCTTTCACCACATCCATAAACCTTATCTTAGGCCTTCCTCTTTTCCTCTTACCTGGCAGCTCCATCCTTAGCATCCTTTTCCCAATATACCCAGCATCCCTCCTTAACACATGTCCAAACCAACACAATCTCGCCTCTCTTGCTTTGTCTCCAAACTGTCCAACCTGAGCTGACCCTCTAATATACTGATTCCTAATCCTGTCCATCCTAGTCACACCCAGTGCAAATCTTAACATCTTTAACTCGGCCACATCCAGCTCTGACTCCTGCCTTTTCATCAATGCTACAGTCTCCAACCCATATAATATAGCTGGCAATCATACTAATGAGGACAAAAAACTATGCAATAATAACTTTCAGAGTAATAGTTACCACAACCCTAAAAAAATCTAGACAGCAATAAAAGAAATATTGCAAAAATACTTGAAAGATGTATTTGAAAACAATTTCTAAATCATCTCCTACAGGAAGAACTCCTACCACCAACATGACATGGCTTCTGTCCTTCCGATAGACCTATCACTGCACTTCTACTCTATATAGATAATGTCAATAAGGCTCGAGATAACAGTAAACTAGTTTCATCCTTATTTGTAGACTTGTCTAAAGCCTTTGATCCAGGTTATCACAGCAAACTTTTACTTCAATGCCCTCATTAGGTCTCTCTAAGCCCACCCTTCTATGGTTCAAAAGCTACCTAACCAATAGGCATCAATTTCACAATCTCTCCATACCACATTTGCTATATTTTGTCTATAATATATATTCTTTGTATGGTGTGTGGTTGTCTTTTTAATTTTTTAAATTTGTCTTGGGTAACCCACTTCACTAAGCTTGCTGGTCCATACCTCCTACTGACCACCAGTGACCATAAGGGTCTATCCTTTGTTCCCCACCTCTTTAACATTCTGACAGACACCTTCTACACATCCATGAAACAGGCCTCTCTAATATAGTATGCAGATGACACCATACTCATATGCACTTCTGACGATGTGGCATATGTCCAAAAGGTTAATCAAGAAGCTTCAACAGCAGCTGAAACATCGCTTTGTAACTCACAAGTCATACTCAACCCTAAGAAAAGAAAACTACTACTTTTTTCCCCAAACCCTTCTCCCATGAAAAAAACAATGAAATTTAAAGTTCTCTCATAGCAAATTATTAGGTATGATTGTGAATGTAATCTTAAATTCAGTCTGCATATACAAAATTGTGTGAGAATAACCCATCAAAAACTATGGATGCTTTATAGAGGCAAAAACATTTTTCACCGACACAACTAAAGCTACATTTGCCAGTAATTATCTCCTCCCCACACTTCCTTATGGTGCTGCCATCCTTCAGGCATCACAAAAAACAAAACTTGAACAATGCTATAATAAAGTTGCTAAATTTGCAGTAAATAACCTTTTTCAAAATCCACAAATTCTTACTACTAAAAAGCCTAAACTGGTTAAAACTCCCCAATCAACTAATCTATATACAGCTTCTTATCACTTATAAAATTATGCAGAAATCATCTGTTTGTCTGGTACCAAATAACATTCTACACAATTATGTTTCTAGTAAGTCATTACAATCCAGTGACCAAAAACTCCTGTCTGTCCACAAACCTATCAAATCTGCTGGCCATTGTCTGTACTTGTACCATATTGCTAAGGCCCAGAACTCCTTATCTCTAGCCATCAGGTCAATATCCTACCTCCCAGCCTGCAAAATCATTCTGAAAGACTTCCTGGCCAAAGATTGTCTCAGTTCTTTCTTAACACCAGGATAAACTATATCCCTAAATGTGAACAAATACCTATTAATACCTTATATCTCCTTACTTTCTCTTCTTTATTCACTTCCTTACTTCTATCAACTCTCCCATTCCAATATCTGTCAAAAACATCAGATCTAAAAAGTACTTTAACCCTGAACTATTCCAAATGGAACTAAGAGCTTGCAACTGGTCTCCCTTACAAAACCTCCCTTTAGATGAAGCCGTTAATTACTTTAACTCCAACCTCCTTGCCATTCTCAACCACCATGCTCCAACCAGATTAATTAGAATTAAAACCAAATCTGCTCCATGGCTTTCAAAAGAAACCAAACATAAAATAAATCTTAGAAACAAACTTTGGGCAAAATGGAGGAAGACTAAAAACCCTATAGACCAACTAACATTTAGACAGCTAAGAAATGAAACCAAGAAAGCTATAATATCTGATAAAAGAAATTACTACCTACAATCCCAGCAAGCTAATCAAAACAACCCACAAAAATGTTGGGCTAGTATTAACCAACTACTTCATCCAGGTCAATCCACTACTCCAAACCCTCAAAATACTGACCACAAAAATCCAATGAATACATCTAATCTTTTCAATACCTTTTTTACTAATGCTATACAAACACTAGCTAGTCAATTATCATCTAATAACTTCACTCTACCTTCCTATAAATCAACCTTACCCCCTACTTTTCATATTCAACCTGTCCCAACAACAAATATTCTAACCCTTCTACAGAAACTAAAACCATGCTCACCCTCAGCAGACCAACTACTTGCTGAATTCCTACAACAATCAGCCAAAGCTGTTGCTTATCCCATTTCTATTCTGATCAATAGAACTATTACTGAAAGTTATATCCCCAGTTTATGGAAAATTTCCCATATATCCCCTCCATAAAGGTGGACACTCCACTGAACTCTCCAACTTCTGCCCCATTGCCCTTCTCTCTCCTTTGGCAAAGATCATGGAGAAATGCATTCACAGACAATTACTTGACCATCTAACCCAAAATAATTTACTTTCCAACTGTCAACATGGATCCAGACCTTCACATAGCACTACTACTGCCCTTCTTTCCTTCACAGATTGTATCAACAAAAACCGCCATCTTAACAAGCTTTCTTCAGCACTATTTATTGACCTGTCTAAAGCTTTTGACATAGTAAATCACCAAATTCTCATCAAAATACTGAAATCCATGTCACTAGATACATCTTCTATAAAGTGGTTCCAGTCCTACCTTGATAAAAGACAACAGGCCTTACTATGGCACAAGTCTCTCTCCACTCACCTGCCCGTCAACCTTGGTGTCCCTCAAGGGTCCATCCTAGGACCTCTACTTTTTTCCATATTTATTAATGACCTTCACCTTGCCATCCCCCAAGCCACATGCATGCAATATGCGGACGACTCTACACTGATATGCTCAGCCACCTCCTCTTCTGAACTTCAATCTCTTACCCAACAAGTATTTAACACAGTTGAGCAATGGTTCACACATAGATGCCTTCTCCTAAACCCCAAAATGACTAAATTCCTCTTCTTCTCTTCCACCAATAAATCCTCTCCTCTTGATTTCTCAGTTATCTCTACCAATAAAACTATTATATCCCCTGAACCAACCACCAAACTATTGGGTATCACCATTGACAACAATCTGAACTTTGATATCCATATTAACAATACTATAAAAACTATCAACAAAAAACTTGGCTCTCTCTATAGGATAAAATCCTTCCTCTTACCTTCAGCTAAAACCACTGTAGCACACACTCATCTAATCTCTTCACTTCTTTATGCCTCACCCATTTTTACTAATCTATCTAAAAATAATCTTAGCAAATTGGAAATGTCCTACAATAATATTGCCAGATTTGCTACAAGCAACCCATTTAGAACCCACCATTGCATTAATTTAAAGCAGCTGGGATGGCTTGAACTACAAAATCTGATTAAATTCCATCAACTATCTATAGCCCACAACACTCTTTATAAACCTTCCAAAACTCCTATTCTATCCACAGTCATCACCCCCTATAAAAATCTGAAATCCTTAAGGTCTTCTCACAAACTTCTAGTACATACCTCTAAACCAAACAACAATGCTGGCGACTCCCTCTTCTCTAATACTGTTGGAAAAGCCTGGAATCACCTCCCCAGTGAACTCTCCTCACTTCCCTCACTATCACTCTTCAAAAACAAATTGAAAGTTTTCCTCAGGACACACTGGTTATGCCCCTGTACTAAGCCTGACTAGTTATGTGTTTCTTAATACTTTGCTCTTCCTACCCCTTCTACTCATTAACTGTAATTCCTTCCTTATTAACCATAATACTGTCTCCCTCTAGAACATCTTGATTGTACTAGCACGCTATGTTATGCCTGTATTCTGCACTGCTGAATTTACTGTGGTAACCTGTAATATGCATTGTAAATATGATTTTTTTTTGTTTAATGTTTCCTTATTTGTTATCTTGTTAATTTCTTTGTTCTATCTTGGAACTTATCTCCCCGGGCCTCTACTGAAAATGGACATGTGTCCAGTTAGGCTAGCCCAGTCAACAAATGTAAAATAATAAATAATAAATAATAATAATAATTTCTCTCCCCTGGCATTCTCTCTGCATTTATTATAAGCCTGCTTTTCTCTCATTTTGTATTTCAGTTTATGCTAACATACCCTTAATGTCAGTATAAACTGGCTAAAATTTCTGTAGCTATTAAATCATTGTCATATACCTTGTATCTATTCTTAACAGATTCTTTCATATTATGTCTAATTTGGTATATTTATTTAAACTGTATTTGTTTCTTACATTATTTTTAACGACTGCAAAATTATTGTTCTTAAATTATTTTGCAATACTTTGGAGCCTTCCTTCCCAGGCCGCCACTTTAAATGGGCTCCTACTCAGTCAAAGTTTCCCAGTAATGAAATGTCAATAAATAATAAATAAACATGACACTGCAATGAACAATTTTATAGAAAATGTCTGCACATAACTGGAAGTTGAAAGAAATTAATTTTAATTCTCCCAAGTGCTTTGGCATATGCCTTCTCACAGAGACAAGTAACATTACAATACTACTACCACCATATTTAAACACTTGATCATCATTCAGTCAATTGAATTTCAGTTAAACAGTTAATATAATATTAATCTATTTAACATTACTCTAACTTGCTTAAAGAGTAAATAATACCAACATTTTTGTATCAATATGCATTTTCTATAGAACACGAAGTATGAAATTATAGAATTCTTGTATTATTGACTTGTCTGAAGTCCTTAGTGATTAACCAGAAAATAAAGAACAGTGAAAAATATGAGGCAAAATCAGTGAGATATTATATAAAATCAAGTACATTTGAGGGGTACTGTTTGCTGAAGAATCCTGGACACAGCAAAAAATAATAGGGGGCAAAATGAAATAACGTGATATTATTACTCTAATTCACTTAAGAAGTTTAATAGAAGAATAAGTTTTGCATCGACATATTTCTGAACAAAAGAAGCATGAAGCTCTAATGTCTAGCATTATTGACTGATCTGATGTCCTCAGTGATTAGGAAGAAAATAAAAAATATATATAAGGAACATGATAAAAATAAGAATAAAAATCAATAATTTTCTTTAAATTAATGTACAGGTAGAGGTATGCATTAATAATAATAATAATAACACTAATAATAATAATTATTATTATTATTATTATTATTATTATTGTTGTTATTATTATCATTTATATATATTTATGAGACCAGTTGGCATAGTGGTTAAGGACTTTGCCTCCCATGCACAAGGTACAAGGTTTAATTCTGACCTCTGACCAATGCCTGTTTTGAGTTTGCATGTTCTCCCTGTGTCTTTATGGGGTTCCTCCCACCTCTGAAAAAAATATGAACATGCTGAATGTTTACATCTCAAATTCACCAATGAATGGAGATGTGGGCAGCAGCACAGACTCTGAATAGTGCCCTACAGGGGGAAGAATTGTAAAGACCAATCACTTTGGGCATCTATTGTGGTGTGCAGTATCCTCAAGATAGGAGAACATGGATCATAGACTGCATACCGTGGCAGGGCTAACCACTCAACGGTGCAAAATATGGCTCTAGGTGATTTGGTCATGACAACTAATGTCACCAAAATGGGCATGGGTAGTTACCAGTGATAACTGGGTTGAAGACCCAGCCTACTCTGACCTACACCAGGGATCCATGCTAATGGTGGGCGGAGTGTATCCCCATGGATCAATAAGCTCAGTGTCTAGTTGCTTAGCCTAGGTTACCTTGGATAGCTCTGTTGAGTAAAAGCTTGATGTAAAACCAATCAACCTGCCAAACATGAACTGAGAATTGCTACACTTAATGTAGGTTCACTTACAGGATGCAGCTTGGAAGTGAATGATATGATGATACAGAGAAGGCTGGACATCCTTTGTATCCAAGAGACAAGATGGAAGGGCAGTGCAGTGAAGCCACTTTGCTTGGAATCCAGAGTGTACTACTCAGGAGGGGGCAGACTAGAAATGGTGTGGGAATTGCAGTGAGAGAATTCATAAGGCAGTGAGGGATATCATCAGAATTAGTGACAGACGCATGACAATCAGACTTCACTGTAATGATGCCACAGTATTCATAATCTCAGCCTACACTCCACAGCAGGGTTGTGATAGTGAGGAAAAAAAGTGCATTCATACAGCAGTTGCAGGTCCTGCTAGATAAAGCAGGACAACATGAATTGAATTGGTGTTGGTGTTGATAATGGGTGACTTGAATCCACATATAGGGACAGACAGAACAGGATATGAGGACTGGGTCCACATGGTTCGGGCAACAGAAATAAAAAAGGAGAGAGCATTCAAGACTTCTGTATGGCAAATGGCTTAATAGCAGCCAACACATGGCTCAGAAAGAGAGACAGCCACAAGATCACATACAAGAGTAGTCAACATGCAACTCAGGTAGACTTCCTCTTAGTAAAGAAAAGGCAGTGCGGTAGAATCAATGATTGCAAAGTCATCCCCAGTGATAGAGTCAGCCCACATCATAAAACAATACTTGCCACAATTAGCTGCAAGTAGCAGTCACAGAAGGCTCAAGGCCTGGAAGTTAACGGGAAGGATAGCACAACAGCTCACCCCAAGAACTTGAGAAAAAGGTGTAGTTGAAGAAGAATGACAGCTCCCCAAAACAGCATGTGTGTGAGGACTACAGAAGAGATATGTGGCCAAAACAGGTATGAGAATAACGTACATAAAGAAAGCTGGTGGTGCAATGCAGAAATCTAGGAAGTCATCGAAAGAAACAAGGAGTGCAGGAAAACGTGGGAGATACAAAAGACTGACCAGGCGAGGAAGGAATACTGGTTAGTTAACAAAGAAGCTAAGAAAGGAGTTGCAATAACAAAGAATAGGGCATTGGCTCTGGAAAGTGACTCAGTAGGTGGCACAAGGAAACTATATCAGATTGCAAGGCAAAGACTGAAAAATAATGAAGATAGTCAAACCCTTCATAAGGGATGCCAGAAACAGGTTTATATTAAATCTTTGAATGCTTAGGTTATCGAATGCCCAAACATTGACACCTAAACATCAAAGTCTAATAAACGCGACAGGCCAATTACGCAAATTTTTTCATGGGAAATAATTTGCTTGGCCGTCATCGGGGATTTGCCCTTTTCCCTGATACAGAGCAATCTCAGACTTGGTATATCTATTTATGGGGGGTGTGGAGGGCACAACCCTGCACATCGGGGGGATGTTGGGTGGCAAAGCTCTCCACTTCATTAGGGTTTTAGAGTTTTTTTTTTTTGCTGGCAATGCAAATTTTTTTGCTGGGAAAAAATATGTGTAATTGGCCTGTCATGTTTATTAGATTTTGATGTTTAAGTGTCGACATTTCAAGAAACAGTGCATTTTCAATTTCTGAATACTATTTCGGTGAGCAATATATGTTTATATTAATGTTGTTTTTAAATGTTATTTCATTTTTATTATCCTTGTTTGTTTATTAATATTG
The DNA here is from genome assembly GCF_019279795.1 of Protopterus annectens. Taxonomy (NCBI): domain Eukaryota; kingdom Metazoa; phylum Chordata; order Ceratodontiformes; family Protopteridae; genus Protopterus; species Protopterus annectens. The sequence continues at coordinate 146,829,884 of NC_056729.1, forward strand.
ACTTTAGGAAGTTTCTTTGATATGCATTTCCAATTTGAATGCTAATGTTCCTATTGTTAACTAGTTTCAGTACATAAAGTATTGATTTTATGTGATTCAGCATTTTATGTGATTCAGCAGTTCTGAACAAATCTTGATTGAAGACGAAAGCACTTGACTGCTTTTTTTTTTTTACAATACATTGAGTTTATGGTCTCTGACTATTGGTCTGTGAGTTCCTATACTTCCATCTGGTTTGGATTTTGGATTTTGGTTATCAGTCTTTTTGTTTGTTTAGGTGGATGGATTGTGTTAGAGAAGATGTGTGGCAGTCAGGCATGAGTGTCAAAGAAGGGCATCTATATTTTAAGAATGAATGCTTAAAATGTTGAACACATCTTTCACACATTTTAAGCGAACACTCTTATAGGCAAAAGCTGACAAAGTTAAAACCGACATACTCAAAATATTTTAGTTGTCCAACACCAATCCCCCACTGCAGCATTGAACATGAACTGCAAAGATAGTAAATTTCACTTGCAACAAGCACCCTAAATATACACTACAATCCTTCCTGTTTGTAAAGTAAATGAAGCAGCCATACCAATTGCCAACAGTAAATCTCCAAAATTACACTTGACCGAAACGGCACTTTCATAAGTTTATAGGCTGGTACTAGGCTATCGGACTTTGGGCCTACACAAGCCTATCCATAACAATTCCATGGATATTTCTTACCACAATATTTACTTCCCTGGACCCCAGTCTAGCAGGGTGACTGACATGATCCCCGGGATGAATTTCCTATCTCCCATCCAATCGTCAAGGTTCCTTTTGAAGAGGGCCAAGGAGGCGCTCTGCTTGACATGTATGGGCAGTCTATTCCAGAGTATGGGAAGTCTCAGGGTCAGGAATCTATCCCTCCAGCATATTTTGTTCATTGTGATGACAAGGTTTAGATCCCTGGAGCATGTGGCTCTGAGGGATTGTGATTTCTTTAAGTTGAGCATGTCCAACAGCTCAGGGTTTGACATGGCCTTGTATGTTAAGAAGAGATCACCACTGAGTAGACGATATGCCACAGAGTATAGCTGGAGTTTTTTTAGACAGTCTGCTTTAGGCCTGTGATTCTTTTAGTGAGGTATTTCTGTGGCCTTTCCAGCTATTGCAGATGTCTTGTGAGGTACATACCAAATGAGGTGTTGTACTCTATAATAGGTCTAATGAGAGATGCATACAGTGGGACAATGACCTCCTTTTTTCTGTATGAAAATCTTAGTGATGAGGTGTGCCACATAGAAGGATTTCCTGACTGTTGTGGCGATGTGGTTATCGAAGGTGAGACCACTGTCCACCTGTGTCCCTAAGTCTCTCATCACACGTTCAGTGTTTAGTGTACTGCCACCTATGTGGTAATTCAAGTAGAATATCCACATCATTTAGGGATTCAATAATGGCTCCCAGTTTGCAGTCATCTGCGAACTTTGTTAGCCAGGGTCCCTTAGTGTTGGCCTATACTACAGAGAAGCAGATGCCAAACAAGAGCAGTAACAGGATTGAACCCTGAGGTACTCCACTTGTCACTTGTCTGGAGCTGGATTTGGAGTCGGCTACTTTTACTATCTGGGTTCTGTCAGTAAGCCAGTTGGCAACCCATCGAGTGACATAGGGGTTTATGCCCAGCTTAATAAGTTTATCTATGATTCCAGAGTGAGGGATGGTGTCAAAGGCCTTGGCGAGGTCCAGATAAGCTGTGTGGACTGCCTTACCCTCGTCCACAGTTTTGGAGACTGATTTGAGGAAGTCAATCAGGTTCAGGAGACAAGATCAGCCCTTCACGAACCCAAACTGGGTGGGGTCCAGTGTTTGAAGGTTGTCAATGTCTTTGTTTATAAGTTCCATGATAATGCGTTCCTTGTCCTTGCAGATCAGGCTCATCAGACTGATGAGACGGTAGTTCCTGGAATCCAAGGTGGATCCTCCCTTATGGAGTGGGATAACTGTAGCTGTGCACCACTCAGTTGGCACGAAGCCTGAGGTGAGGCTATGATTAAACATGACACTTAGGTGAGGTGCCAGTTCATTTTGTAGTTCATGTAGTACACAGCCCAGGATGTCATCTGGTCCCATTGATGCTGTATTCTTAGCTTTGGAGAGTGCGGTTTCTACCTGTGTGGCCGTGATTACCAGAATTTGGCAATCTTTTGGTATTGAGATGGGCCCTTTAGAGGGTGAGAGGGGGGTGAAGTTGGTACTAAATCGATCCGCCAGGATATTGGCAATATACTTGGCATCAGTATATTTCATGCCATTCTGTTGTAGCTCAGAGCACATCTGAGCATTGCCATTAGATTCTTAACATAACTATAGAATGCCTTGGGGTTGTCTTTGGAATCTTTGGCAATTTTATTTTCGTAACTAGCTTTGGAGGATTTTATGAGGGATCTCAGCTTCTTACTGAGGCTGGTAAGGGAGTTTTTTTGCATCCTGGGATTTCCCTCTTTTCTGCAACAGTTTCTTTCTTCTGTTGTATAGTTTGTTTATGGCTGGGGACCATCAGATTGGCTTCCTTTTTTTGGAGGAGAGAGTCTTGGTTCTATTTGGGATGGCACGATTCATGCATGAGTGGATGTGCTCATACAGTGCCTTAGTGTAGGATTCAGCAGTTGAAGTTTCAGCTCCCATCTGCATGGGTGTCATGACATTTGTCACTTCAGACTTGAGTAGCATGAAGTTGGCTTTGGAGACGTTTTTTACCAGAGGTTTCCTTATTGGGGGATGGGGGTGGGATGTGGATGTCAAGGATGATTTGCTTATGGTCAGACCTGACCAATGAGGGGGTGACCACTGATGTCAAGCATCTATCTCCCATGTTTGTATTGACCAGGTCTAGGATATTGGAGCCCCTGGTGGGACAATGGGTTAGTTGATCCAGGGCGTTGGAATTTATGAATTCCAAGAACCGTTGGGAAAAGGTGCTGGTACCCGAGTAGTTTTCCCAGTTAATGGCAGGCTAGGTTCATAGGTTCATAGGTAGGTACTAGGCTATCTGCCCAAGGGCATTTATAAGCCTAGCCAGAGTGTGTCAACTTTCGCCGCCCCATTGATTAAGTAATTGAGCCTCTGTCCAGAAGAGCCAATGAAGTGATCCCAGGGGTGTATTTTCTGTTACCCATCCACTCGTCAAGGTTTCTCTTAAAGAGTGTTAGTGAGGAGCTCTGCCTAATGTAGTTAGGGATTTTGTTCCAAAGCATGGGAAGTCTCCGTGACAGGAATCTATCCCTCCAGCATGTTCTATTTATTGTTGTGGCTTACAGTGACTTGGATTTCTTTAGGTGGAGCATGTCCATCAATTCTGAGTTGGACATGGCTTTGTAAGTCAGGCAGAGATGACCTCTGAGTAAGCGATATGCCACTGAGTACAGCTGGAGTTTTTCCAGTCGGGCTGCATAGGACATATGTTTGAGGCCAGTAATCCTCTTGGTGATTTACTTTTGTGGTCTTTCCAGCTGTTGGAAGTGTCTTGTGAGGTGCATCCCAAATCGGGCATTGTACTCTATGATGGGTCTGATGACTGACGAGTAGAGTGGCACTATAAACTCTTTATTTCTACTTGCAAACCCTTTAGAAGTTATATGGGCTACATAGAAGGATTTCCTAACTACTTTGGCAATATGATTGTCAAAGGAGAGATTACTATCTACCTGGGTCCCCAGATCTCTTATTACCTCTTCTGTCTTAAGGGGGCTGCCACCTATGTGGTAATTCATGGGTGTTTTGTTTTTCCCAAATGGGATGACTATGCATTTTTTGGCATTTAGCTTGAGACCATGACTTTGGCACCAGGTGCCCATCTCAGTAAGGCCCTTTTGGAAAATGTCTGTGTCAGCCAGAGAGTCAATTATGGCTCCCAGTTTGCAGTCATCGGCGAACTTGGTTAGCCATAGTCCTCCTGTGTTTGCCTGTACTTCTGAGAAGTATATGCCGAACAGTAGGGGTCCCAGGACTGAGCCTTTTGGGACACCACTCGTAACTGGTTTAGATTCAGACCTGGAGCCTGCTATTCTTACTGTGTGAGTTCTGTCTGTAAGCCAGTAGGCAACCCATCTCGTGACGTAGGGGTTTATGTTCAGTCTGGTGAGTTTTTCTATATTTCCCGAGTGGGGAATGGTGTCAAAAGCCTTGGCGAGGTCAAGGTAGGCTGTGTGACCTACCTTCCCCTCATCTATGGCCCTGGTGACTGTCTCAAAGAAGTCAACCAGGTTTAGTAGGCATGATCTGCCCTTAAAGCCAGACTGGGTCAGGTCAAGTGTTTGGAGATTTCCAATGTCTTTGTTAATGAGTTCCATGATGATGCACTCCATAGCCTTGCAGACTAGGCTAGTCAGGCTTATGGGGCAATAGTTACCAGGGTCAGTTGTGGCCCATCCTTTGTGGAGCGAAATAACGGCTGCTGTGCACCATTCTATGGGCATGTAGCCTGTGGAGAGGCTGAGGTTGAACAGTGTGTTTAGGTGGGGGGGGGGGATTAGTTCATTCTGTAGTTCATGCAAGACGCAGCCTGGTACACCATCTGGCCCCATTGACGCTGTGCTTTTGGCTTTTGAAAGGGCTGTTTTCACCTGTGCGTCTGTGATTTCCAGGACACTACACTTTTCAGGTATTGTTGTGGGCCCTTTTGGAGGTGAGAGGGGGGGTGAAGTTTGCACAGAATCTATCTGCCAGGATGTTGGCAATATCAGTGGGTTCAGTATATTTTGTGCTATTTTGCACTAGCTCAGAGCATATCTGTGAGTTGCCACTTTGATTCTTGACATAGCTAAAGAAGACTTTGTGGTAATCTTTTGAATCCTTGGCTATTTTTCTTTCAACGTTAGCTTTGGAAGATTTTATGAGGGACCTTAGTTTCTTACTGATACTGATCAGGGATGTCTTTCCTTCTTGGGATTTGCTTTTTTTCTGAACTAGTTTCCTCCTTCTATTGTATAGCCTGTTTATGGCAGGGGTCCACCAGACTGTTTTCCTTCTCTTAGGGGAGTGAGTCTTGGTTTTGCTAGGGATGGCACAATCCATGCATCCTTGTAGGTGTTCATAAAGTGCATTTGTAAAGGTTCCTGCATCTTGGACACTGTTATCCTTTAGTGTGGGGGCTGTAAAATTTACCACCTCTGTCTTAAGTAAGGTGAAGTTTGCTATAGAAAAGTTTTTCACTGTGGTTTCCTTGGTTGGAGGTGGTAGTGTGGTGTGGACATCCAGAGAGATTAGTTTATGGTCTGATCTAACCAGTGCCAGGTTGACCTCCGGTGTGGAACACCTGTTGCCCATGTTGGTGATGACCAGGTCCAATATGTTTTCACCTCTGGTAGGAGAGTTTACCAGCTGATCCAGGGCATTTGAGTTGATAAATTCCAGGAAGCGCTGGACCTGGGAGTTTGTACTTGAGTAGTTTTCCCAGTTAACAGTAGGGTAATTGAAATCACCTAATATTAGGGTATTCGGTAGGACCTTCATATTTTCCAGTGTCCCAGAATGGCGGCGTGGTGGTCCTGGGTCATGGAGGGTGATCTGTAGCAGGCCACATTGTGCATTGCAGATTTGCCTTATGTTAGTTGCACATGGATGATCTCGGAGGTATCATGCTGCACCACTAACCTGTAGGTGTAGGTATCCTTGATGAATATGGATACACCCCCTCCTTTTGTGTTTTGGTCCATGTTCTGTGGCCGAAATGTGTGGTATGAGTTGTTGCCCAGTAATGCTGGGCTGCACTCTGTGGGGCCTTGAACCAGGTTTCAGTTACTGCACAGATGTCGATTTTCTCCATACTGAGGAGTGTTTCGAGCGCGTGCATTTCGAGATTTAAACTCCTGGCGTTGAGTAGCATAACCCTCATTTTTTTATTTGTGCTATTTACGGAGGTGGGTTTGACTTTTGAGCCTTGCCTAAAAAAGGCCCTATGGGGCCAGCAAGAGCCTTGGCCAGTATTCAAAAGCCTAGGGGGTGACAGGTGCAAGCCATCTCTTGTGAAGCAACAAGGCTTGTCGAGCATGTCGTCCCAGGCTGACAGACACTGGATCCCCTTTGAATGACACCAAAAGCTTAGCCAATTGTTGAAATTTATCATTTTTTCCTTGTACTGCAGTATCATTCTTGATGAGGGCAGGATGCTACTCAGGGTCATACCCACCTCAGCTACATGATCAGAGAGCTCTTCCATGTCTCTTTTCATGTAGTCCAGGGAGGTAAATCTCAGGTCATTCACACCAACATGAACAATGACAGAGTCATATTTGTACTTGTTCTGGAGTGGCCTGAGTGCTTGTGTTATGTAGCGGATTCTGGCTCCCGAAAGGCAGCTAACAGTAACATTCTCCTTGTCCAGCCTAGTAAGTGGGACATCAGTGTGCCTGACTATAGAGTCACCTATTACTAGTGTGTTAGGTATGTTATTTCACCTTAAGGGCTGTGATTGTGTGGCACACTGATTTTGTGTTTTATGTGTTGTCTGGTTTGTGACAGGAGGTGCAGGTTTTTTGGATGTCTGCTTTGGAGGTCTCTGATGCTTTTGCAGGTTTTTATTTAGAGCCTCCGAGTATGATTTCACATATTTATGTGTATTTTTTGCCAGTTCTGGTTTAGTACGTCTATGGGAGGCTGGAAGTGCGGTGCAAGTGTTAGCCTTCTCCTCTTGACTGCCTGTTCCAGTCTTGGGTGGAGAGAGCTTAGCCTCCAGTTTAGCTATATAATTGCATCTCTCACATATGTTAATGTTTTGTGGTAGGAGGAGAGGGTTGTCTGTGTACATGAGGCAGTTGTAACATTGCCTCAGGATACCCAGGTTCCCCAGCTGGACTGGAGAGCATACCTGAAATTGCCCTTTGGTCATGCCTGAATAGTAGGGTGATCTGCTTAGTCACTTGGTTGGTGAGGGGTGAATAATGAGCCTTGCCCTGCTGGGCAATCAAGCGTTGGGTATATTAGTGCTTGCTATTAGGTCTGAGCAAGGGCTGGACTGTAGGATGCTTTTTAAGTGTTTAGGTTGAGAGTTAGACTACTTTCATGGGAAAAACTGAAGAGGAGACTTGGTGGAACTGGGATAAATTTAGCCCTAGCTAACTGGCGCTACCGGATGTGCAAAACTGTGCAAATGCATTTTTTTACAGCAGGGAAATGAAAGAGATAGAAATTAGCCCCAAATGGCCTATAAACTATTAACTTCTGGGCTGGAACCACTCCTCCAGGGACAGATGGCTGCTCAAAGCTCCCTCTCTCACAGGTGAACAGAGAAACCTCCTTCTATCCAAGTAAGGTATGGGCAACTCAGAAAATTGTAACACAGCCCTGAATTCAGCACTAGCCTGAAAACTGGACTATACTAGCTTAGAAAGGTGGGAAACAAGGAACAATTTTTTTGAAAAGATAAGGCAAAAACAGTAAAAAAATACACTTAAAACAGCTTTAAACGACCACAAACAGTAAAAAATACACTTAAAACCACTTTAGATGACTACAATTACCCAATTAACCAGTAAAAAAATCTCAAAACTGAGCCCTGTTCCTGTAGTCTTCAATCAGACAAGTTCTAACTGCACACTCCTGCCACTGGGGTGCAGGGGAATCTTCTCCAAAAAAGAAGGTCTGGATTAGTGCTCAAGTTATATTAACAAAGCTAGATTCAGCAGGCCTGGATCTAGTCTATGCAACAGCAAACAAGGCACACCAATTTTAGTGAGAAACAGTTCAAATATGCAGGCACTATAAGCCTTTAACCAGAAATTCCCAGCTCAGAAGGGCAGAGTCCAGCCTCTCCTCCCACAAGAGTGTAGACCACAAACCTTCTTAATGTAAAATAACTGGCCTGAAGCTCAAGTGCTTAAACCAGAACTAATACACTTTTAGAATAACAGACACTGAGCCTTCAGTCAGCAGTTCCCAACGTAGAAGGATGTAAGCTACTTATCCTGCCAAAACAGTGCTGAACGCAAACCTTCTTAATGTAAAACAACTGGTTTGAAGCCCAAGTGCTTAAACCGAAAGGCTTAGAATAATAGTTACACCAAGCAGTAATAAATACAATTTAGTACTTTTAAGATGATGCAAAAGCAAAATAAAGTAATAAAGTAAGAAGAAACACAAATGCAGTAAAGGCAGATGAATAAAGTGAGCAAATGAGATGGGCCCAGGAGGAGTATCCAAATGCAAATGCAAATTTACAAGAGGGGCGGGCAGTTTCATAGCCACCAAGATTAACACCAAAACAAAATCAGGGAGGGTGGGTGGGGAACAAACTGAAAAAACAGAGCCACAACTTCCAGCTAGATAGTATTCAATGCAACACAAATAAATCAATTTAAATGCTGTTTTATTTGAAAAAAGTGCAGATAAAGATTAACTTAAATTCACTTATATGTCTAGTTATTGCATGTAGGTCTTAGCTGGCCAAAGCTCAGAGTTTAAGCAGAAAATAATCCAAAATGTACCACTTACATAAGGCAGAAACCGAATATCAATGAAGTGAACTACCCTCACTCATCACTGGCTATGCAGGAATTCTAACAAGCACTAAATTCTAACAAGCATTAATTGAAAAAAATAGAGCCACAACTTCCAGCTAGATAGTATTCAATGCAACACAAATAAATCAATTTAAATACTCTATTATTTGAAAAAAGTGCAGATAAAGATTTACTTAAATTAACTTATACATCCAAATGATTGCATGTAGGTCTTAGATGGCCAAAGCTCAGAGTTTAAGTTGAAATAGCTGAAATCATCCAGTATTAGGGTGCTTGATTGTATCTTAATATTTTCCAGTATGTTTAGAAAGGTGTAGTGAGAATCTTGGGGCATGGTGGGGGATCTATAGAAAGCTACAATTTGGACTGCAGTCTTACCTAGTGTTAGTTGCACCTGGAGAATTTCAGATGCATTGTGTTGGGCAACTAGCCTGGAGGTGTGAATATCCCTGGTGAGTATGGACACTCCTCCAACTTTAGTGTGTCTGTCTTGGTTTGGTGGCCAGAAAGTGTGGTAAGAGTTGTAGCCTGGTATTGCAGGGGTGCTCTCTGGAGCCTTGAGATGGTCTCAGTTACCGCACATATATCAATGTTCTCCATTTTTAGGAGTGCCTCAAGAGAGTGCATTTTGAGATTTAGACTTCTAGCATTGAGTAACATTACCTTCAGATTTTACATGCTTGTATCTGTTATGGTGCTGGTTTTGTCCTTTGAACCTTGCCTAAAAAAAGGCACTATGGGGTGGCAAGAGCTTTAGCCAGTAATCTGAATCCCAGGGGTGACAGGTGCAGACCATCTCTGGCAAAGCATTGTGGTTTGTCAATCATACCATCCCAGGCAGACAGATACTGGATCCCCTTTGAATGACACCAGAAGCTTAGCCAATTGTTGAAGTCAGTCATTTTGTCCTTATACTGTGGTATCATTCTGGGCGAAGGCAGGATGCTACTCAGGGCTAGGGTCATACCTGCCTGGGCCACAAGATCCGAGAGCTCTTCCATGTAGTCCAGGGAGGTGCATCTCAAGTCATTCACTCCAATATGGACAATGACAAAGTCGTATTTGCACTTGTTGTGGAGTGACTTGAGTGCTTGCATTATGTGGCAGATCCCGGCACCCAGCAGCCAGCTGACTGTAATTTTCTCCTTGTTCAGCCTGGTGAGTGGGACATCAGCGTGCCTGACTATAGAGTCACCTATGACTAAAGTGTTGGGTACGTTATCTTGCCTTAGTTGCTGTTGTTGGGTGGCAGACTGGTGTTGTGAGCTATGTGTCACTTTGGTTGTAACTAGTGTTTGTTTGTGTTTCAGCTTCGGAGGTCCTTGTTGCTTGGGCAGATTAATGTTAAGGGCCTCCACATATGTGGATTTAGTGTTGCTATGTGTGGGTGCTGATGGTGTGGGTTTTGAAGGGCTATGTGTTGCTTGAGGTGTAGTGCAGGTGTTAACCTTCTCCTCTTGACTGTCTAGCACAATCTTGGGTGGAGAGAGCTTTGCTTCCAATTTGGCTATGTAAGTGCATCTCTCACAGGTTGTAGTGTTGGGTGGTAGGAGGAGAGGGTTGTCTGTGTACATGAGGCAGTTGCTGCATTTTCCCAGTATGCCCAAACTCACCAGGTGGACAGGAGAACTGACCCTTGGACAGGCCTGTTTAGGTGCTTTTTTTGTAAAGTACAAGAGCTGTTTTCCCTTACCTTTGCAAGGTACTTTAAAATTTTAGGCTGTTTATTGCCTACGATTAATTTTGCCTTATTAACAAGGAGAGTTGAGTGCTTGTATCAGTTTAAGGCTTCTTAGTGCTTTCTAGCAGGTTCTAGAGCAAGTGCTAGTCACAGGAGTTCAGATTTTAATGCTACTACTGAGACATCAACTAGTTTTAAGGGAAAATTTCAAGAGCAGACTTTCTGGCACCTGGAATAGTTTATCCGTAGCCCCGTGGTGCTGCATGATGCGAAACATGAGCAAACACGCACATTTTTAAGCCAGAAACTTGAAAGGGATAGAAATCAGCCCAAAACGGCTAAAATTACAATTTCAGAGATGGAAACCACTCCTCTAGTGTTAGACAGGTAGTACAATGCTCACCACTCCCACTGGTAAGCAGTAGGACTTCCCTCTTCCACAGCAAGGTCTGGATAGCTCTGAACACAGAAAATAAAGTCCTGAAACTAGCAAAGCCTGGGATCTGGACTATTCTAGCTAGGAAAGACAGGAAACGAGCAAACAAGATAGTTTTTTTTTTTTTGGTTAAAACAGGCAAACAATGCAATAATACACCAAATAAACATAGAAAGGCTAACGCACTTGTGTGTGCAGCCCTAAACAGTAAATACAATTAGAACTCTACAAAATTAGCAATTTAAAAATTTTTAAATGAAGCAAGTGCACAACTGAAAAATTATTTTAGAGGCAGTAATACAATAGAATAAGTAGCTAGTCTACATATACAGAAAAGTCTATATATACAGAAAAGCAACTAAAACAATTCAGATGCAGTGCAACCTAGAGCACTTGAGTTGTAGCAATAATAAGGTAAATACAGTTTTAATAAATGCACTAAAATATACCCTATATTTCCAAAATATTTGAGAAGCACAGTCAGAACACAAGGATATTCAGACATTTTTTTTCCCGAAACGCAAACCAGTTAACACACATACACTAATTTTTCTTTGTGTGCTCCCCACACCCCCTGATAATTATATATACCAACTCCGACATCACACTAAAATTAAGGTAAACATGCATAATTCATAATGTACACATCTTTACGTCACTGCTACATTTGCGTGTGTTGACCAACTATGACATTTCAAACTTAACGTTTTAGATCTTTAGAGCGTTCGCTTATAAAAGCGTTTGCTTAAAACATGTTGACAAACTGGTGCTCAACATTTTAAGCATTTGTTCTTATAATATAGACCCGAATAAGGCAGGACTGTCGCATTGAATCAAGAAAGATGGAAGCAGTTAACACAATTCCTTGACCCCATATAGAAAAAAAATGGGAAAAAGGGAGCTGATGATGGTGATGATGATGATTTTGCTGGAAATAGTTAAATATTTCTAGCATAGAACAAGCTCTGACAGATGCACAAATGAGGCTCACTCAAGGAAACATAAAAGCAGCTCTGCTACAGAAAGTGTGTTAGATGACAATGCTTCACACTCCTGCCATTCTGTCTTAATGGCATGAGAAAACAGCACCACTTCCTATTGTCTAGCACAACTCATATAAAGACGACTTGAAATGTATTCTGCGAAGAAAGGATGAAAGGAAGGAAGCACCATCACTTTACCAAGGCATTCACCATCAGCTACCATTTCATGGTAAACACATTCAAATTGTAAAAGAAGCACTTGGAGTGATTTTGAGCCATTAAAGTAGCTCAGAAAGCAAAGTTACAATGAAAAAAAAAACTATTTTTTTTTTAGTTCTAAGTAGGCACAAGCGATGATTCATTTGTTTTAGGAGATTTCACACAACTTGTTTTTGTAACTGCAGTTAGTATAGGTTAGTTCAGGGCTACTGAGGTTCTTGCCCTCTTTGGTGGGCAGGGGTTGTTTGGCCCCCTGCAAAAGTGCCTCCAGTTGGAAGCTTCACCCTTTTGCTATTTGGGGCATTTGTCTTCAGCATTTCATTTATTTTGCATCTTGAAATTTGAAGTTTTGTGTGGGATCTATTAAAATATTTTGCAAAATTTTCAAGGAATATGTTTTCCAGAGTGCTGAAGATATGGCAAATAAAGGAGCAATTATTATTCAGTTTCAAATTATTATACAATTTCAGGGAATTAGTTTAAATAAAATATGGCAAGTAGTTGTTTTGCATTTATGTTTTATATTTATTCGCTATTATGACAGAAATAGATGACATCTGATGTAGCATGCCCTGTTGCAGTTGAGACAGTTGGCTGAGGAGTGTCTAGTTTTGATGTTATATCACTGGCTATAGTGATTAGGTGTCTTAGTAATATAATACCTTAGCTGTTGTGTTTGCTGGCAACTGAATATACTGAAACTATATTTAGTAATTAATTCAGAGAGGCAGATTGGCTCAATGTTATTTAAGTAATTTGTTTTAAAATCTAGCCATTTGCTTGCCTTTTCTTGAAAAAAATGACTGGTGGCAGAAATGACTTGCATTATTGATTATAGGTAACTAAAGAAGTATTAATTGTTTGTAATAGAGTTACTGATAGCATTAATTATTTATACTCATATAATGAAAGTTTTTTTTCTACTCATTCATACTTTTTTGTTATGATACGTGGAATACCCGAAAATGAGGTTGCAGCTTTTGATTCAAGTGTAGAATTATTATTATTATTATTTGAATATGTCATGTTGCTACTATTAAAATATGCAATATGTGCTAGTTCATCTCATATGTAGGCTCTATCCACAAAACAAGTTCAGTATTAGCAACTAATAAATTTAATTAAATCCCATTGTCTTATATCCCTTCTCCTTGGATGTTTCATAAGTTGTGGTAAGTCTAAGAGTGTTCTGAAAGGATGCTAGGGAAAGTGTAATACTGTTTTAGATAGTTTGATTTGGGAGTAGTTTGACATTATTTATTTGTTTATTTGTTTATTTATTTATTTATTTATGTATGGGTGTATTGACTGGGAAAATCCAACTGAGCACAAGTGCCCTTTTTCAGCAGAGGTCCTGAGAGAAAAGCTCCAAGGTGTCATATTTAATGCAATCAATATTTACAATAACAAATTTTCATAGGATCATAGGATCATAGGATCATAGGATTGTAGGAGGTCACTAGGCTATTGGCCCTGAGCCCTTAAAAGTCTAGCCAAGAGGTTAGCCCATGTTTAGACAAATTAGCACCCGATGCTCTTGTCCAGCAGGGACATGGGTGGAATCCCAAGGGCATATTTTCTGTTTCCCATCCAGTTATCCAGGTTGCACTTAAAAAAGGGTAAAGAGGTACTCTGTTTGATGTGTAGAGGGAATCTATTCTATAGATGGGGGTGTCTCTGGGATACAGATCTGCCCCGCCAACAAGTTTTGTTGATGTCACAGACCAGGTTGAGGCCATGTGTGTGGGTTACTCGAGTGGAAGTTGACTTGCGGATATGCAGCAGTCCCATCAAGGTGGGGGTTCATGAAAGCCTTGTATGCCGACAGAGGTCACCTGTGAGGTGTCTGTATTAAACCGAGTAGAGGGATAGGGCTTTTAGCCTATCTGTGAATGGTAGATGTTTGAGGCCCTGGATTCTCCTGGTGGGGAACCTCTGTGGTCTTTCCAGCTGCTGCATGTACTTTGCGAGGTACATGCCAAAAGGGGTGTTGTACTCAATAATGGGCCTTATAAGGGAAGTATACAAGGATGTTATGACCTCCTTGTCCCTGGATGAGATACCCTTACTTATGAGGTGGGCCATGTAGAAGGCTTTCCGTACAACGGAAGCAACATGGTGGTCAAAAGTCAGGTTCCTATCAACCTGAGTGCCCAAATCCCTTACGACTGATTAAGTGATTAGGACATTGTTATTAATGTGATCATTTGTGGGGACATCACTCTCCCCAAAGAGGCTGATGTTGAATTTTGTGGTATTCAGCTTTTGGCCATGTTTTTGGCACCAGTCATTTGTCTGAGTGTGACCCTCTTGGAGGATGTCCGCATTACTAGGGGAATTGATGACATCGCCCAGCTTGCAGTCATCTGTAAACCTGGTCAGTCATAGCCCACTGGTTTTGACCTAAACCTCAGAAAAGTATATCTCAAATAACAGAGGCCCCAAGACCAAACCTTGGGGTACGCCGCTTGTGACAGGTCTACTGGTTGAGGTGGCTTTCCTTCTTTTGACTACGTGGATTCTATCAGTGAGTCAGTTTGCTACCCACCTGGTAACATATGGATCGATGCCTAGTTGAGAGGGTTTATCTATTATGTCCAAGTGGAGAACAGTGTCAAAGGCTTTGGCCAGGTCTAGATAGACAGTGTGCACCATCTTCCCCTCATCCATGGCTTTGGTGACTGTCTCAAAGAAGTCGACCAAATTTAGCAGATATGACCTCCCCTTGATGAAGCCAAACTGTATGGGATCAAGTGTTTGGAGATTGCCAATGTCCTTGTTGATGAGGTCCATGATAAACGATTCCATGGCCTTGCAGATCAGGCTAGTTAGGCTGATGGGTCTATAAATTCCTGGATCAGTGGACACTCCACCTTTGTGTAAAGGGATGACAGTGGCTGTCCTCCACTCAGCTGGGATGAAGCCAATACTCAGGCTTTGGTTGAATAGGGTGCCTAGTGGTGTTGCAAGTTCCTGCCTGAGTTCATGTAAGTATTTTTTGCCTTTGAGAGAGCAGTGATGATCTGTTCTGTAGATATAAGGGGAAGGAGGCTGGTACTGGGGATGTCCTGATTTACTGATGGGGGACAGAGAGGTAAAGGTTTTGCTGAATCTATCAGCCAGCAAGTTTGCTATATCTACAGCATTTATATATGTGGTGTCCTTGACCACCAGTTCTGAACAGATCCGGGTGCTTCCTTTGAGGTTGCTGACATAGTGAAGAAGGCCTTATGATTGTCTCTAGTAGATGTGGCTAATTTGGACTCAAAGTTTGCTTTAAAGGATATCACTAGTGCTCTTATTTGCTTGTTCAGGCTAAGAAGACATTGCTTTCAATTGGGCACCTGCTCCTTTTTGGTCTTGGACAGCAATTTTTTCCTTTTGTTATAGTGTTTATTTATTGCAGATGTCCACCAGACAGGTTTACTCTTCCTTGCAGAGGATGATTTAGTCCTGTCAGGTATGCCTGATTCCATGCATCTATCCTTGCAGAGGATGATTTAGTCCTTTCGGGTATGCCTGATTCCATGCATCTATATAAATGCTTGTATAGTGCTTTGGTGTAGTTTTGGATATTGGTGCCAGTTCCTACTGAGGGTGTGGGGGCCGAGAAGCTGTTTATATCATCTCTCAAGAGGCTGTAATCAGCTTTGGAGAAGTTTTTATGTCTGATCCTAGCTAGAGGGGGGTTGGGAGAGATGGTGACTTCGAAAGTGACCGCTTTGTGGTCGGATATTACCAGGGAGGATGATACTATAGGGATGCTGCAGTGGTTACTCATGTTGGTTAATACCAAGTCCAACATATTTTCTCCCCTTGTTGGGATATCGACTAGCTGTTTCAAGGCATTTGCATTGACAAAGTCAAGGAATCTCCTGGCATTTGTGTTCTGGCATGAGCAGTTCTTCCAGTCTATGTCTGGGAAGTTAAAGTCACCCAGGATCAGGGTAAAGGGTTGAATCTTGATAGATTCAAACAGGTCCAAATAGTCGGATTCTGCATCTAGAGTCAGATTTGGGGGCTGGTATGATTTGAATAGGGGTCTTGTGAATGGTTAACTGCACCTGGAGTATCACCTGTGTGTTATACTGTTTCACCAGCCTGGAGGTGTGTATGTCTTTAATGTATATTGAAACTCCACCTCCTTTGGCTTTAATGCCCACAGGTTGGGGTCTAAAATGCATGATAGGATGAGTAATCAGGTAAGGCTGGGGTGCTGTCCGCAGCTTTGAACCAGGTTTCTGTGACTGCACAAATGTCAGCATTTTCCAGGGTTAGGAATGCTTGCAATGAGTGCAGTTTCATGTTTTAACTCCTAGAGTTTAGCAGCATGACCTTT
Organism: Protopterus annectens; assembly: GCF_019279795.1. Lineage (NCBI taxonomy): Eukaryota > Metazoa > Chordata > Ceratodontiformes > Protopteridae > Protopterus > Protopterus annectens. The sequence continues at coordinate 146,846,037 of NC_056729.1, forward strand.
AATTTATGTTTTATTGAAATATATATGTTGGTAGTTTTAACCTCATTGTGTTTCCAAAAAAAGTTACTATAGGGGACGCAAGAGTCTTGCCAGAAGCCTGAAGCCCAGGTGAGACAGATGCAGGCCATCTCTGGCAAAGCATTGTGGTCTGTCGATCGTATCTTCCCAGGCTGACAGGTACTGAATCCCCCTGGAATGACACCAGAAACTAAGCCAATTGTTAAAGTCAATCATTTTCTGTTTGTATTGAAGCATCATTCTGGGTGATGGCAGAATGCTGCTTAAGGCTAGGGACATACCTGATTGGGACACATAATCAGCAAGCTCAATCATGTCTCTCTTCATATTGTACAGAGAGGTATGTCTCAAGTTATTCATGCCAGCATGGACTATGACAGAGTCACAACAGTACCTGTTGTTGAGAGAGTGTGTGATATTGTGGATTCTAGCTCCTGACAGACAACTAACCACGACTTTCTCCTTATCCAGCCTGGTGAGAGGCACATCTGTATGTCTCACAATGGAGTCTCCTATGACTAATATGTTGTGTTTATGGTGAAGCCTTAGTGGTTGTGAGGCACAAGTGTTTGGACTATGTGTGGTATGTGGTGTGGAGGGCTCCTTTGTTTGGGTATGTTTATGTGGAGGACCTCTGCATATGTGGGTGTATGTTTTGTAGGTGTGGGTGGTGTTTGAAGTGTAGTGATTGTGTTGACAACCTTTTCAGTGCCAGATATACTGGCTTGAGGGGGAGAGAGCTTGGACTCTAGGTTCCTAATGTAATTGCATCTCTCACAAATTGTGTTCCTAGGTGGTAGTAGTAGATGGTTGTCCATGTATATGAGGCAGTTGCTACACTGTCTCAGGATGCCCATATCAACCAGACTGGCAGGAGAAACTGTAGGAAATTGTCCATCCATATTTGTCAGAATCTGAGGGAGAAAGGCCAAGGAGAGCTAAGGGGTGGGCCTAAAGCCCAAGTGCTTAAACCAAAGCTAAGCACTTAGAATAACACTTAAGAATAAAACTTAACAATTTAGACAGGCTATAAACAAGCAGTAATAAATGCAACAGAACAGATTCAGTTGATCACTTTAGAGTCACAGGAAGAAGCAAAGCAAGATGAAGTACCAGAGTAGTAGGAAGAAACACGATTTAGAAAAATATAAACAGCTGAATACATTTCTTTAAGTAAAAAGGGATAGAGCAAGAACAGAAGATAATTCAAGGTTAACGAAAATGCAGTGTTACCACCATGCATTTTGCTCCCGAGTCTTGAACCCAGGACCCTGTGCACTACAGTCAGAGCAACATACTACTATGCCAAATCAGCTGTTTTTAAAATGTAGTTTCAGTGAAAGTGATTCACATTAGAAATGTACACCAACAGCAGTATTTGATTTGGTCAATATTGTATAGACAACATGAGGGATTTTTGATTACTCATGTTTCTGAGTGTGGTATAATGATTTCTAGTTTGTTTTTCCTAAATTATATAACATTTTGTTCCCATATATTACCAATACTCTGAAACACTTAACTGTTTAAAATGTTACCATTAATTCCTTCATTTTAGATTGTCCAATACATAGGGTGATTATTTATGGCTACTGCCTGTTTGATTTGTCCAAATGTGATAAAGATAAGTAAATGTATCTTAGGTAAGGCTGTTTAACAAAATATTTTTAATTGCTATTTAAGGGGAAGATGAAGGAATACATACTTGCTTAAAATATCTCAAGTACGTGTTTTGCAAAAACATATATGAAGCTGATAAAATGAGTCTCTGTTGTGTCTCTTTAATCACCTGTATCCATTGAAAGAATAATCAGCCCACTTTTATTCACCTTCTCATAGTATGTATATATGTAATTTGTACAGTAGCAATTAAACTTGGAAAGCAATTATTTTTTTATGAGAATGAAAAAGTACTGCTAATTCAGCACATTAAACTTCTAAGTAGAATGTTTCTTTAGTTGATTGGTCTTTATGTTGTCTTGCATTTCTCATAATCTGATGAAGTAGCTTTGGTAATATTTCATCAGACAAAGCATCATTTATTTCAGTCATTTGTATAAATGGGTGTAAAGCTCTTTAATTCACATTAAGAAAACTGTGGTCTGTAGGAAGTGCATGAAGTAAGATTGTTCTTATTATGAATGAAGTTAAGAACCATGGAAAAATATTTTCAGATTTTAAGATGTGTATTATTCTTTTAAATGAACTCAAATATATTTATTGATAGGATGCATTCTGTTGGGATAATAAGGGATATATTTCAGGAAGACCATTATGTCATAGACCTTTAGGCCTTTGTTATTTTTTTTAACTCACGAACTGAGTAATAGGTGTCTTCAGTGTCAATTTGCTATGTATGACTGGTTAGAAAATGTATTGCTTGTTGATGGATAAACATGTGGTCATTAGTTGATATACTTTTTAATAAAATGATAGATGTGGAGCAGCATTGTATGTATGTTTCTCTGTATTTTCATGTCCTTAATCTGATGCTAGCTCATTGATCATCTGTACTGTTGTATCCATTTCTACATGCCTATTTCAGTATAGAATATAGAATATAGATTATATTTAAAGTCTAATTATTTCAAATGATTTTATTGTTTTGTAGTCCATGAGACATTGGGCACTACGTTGAAATATATACTAAAACTCTTTATTGATGGTTTTGCCTGCGTCTTTGCTGATATTAGTATCATTCACTCATAAATAATAAATGCAAATTATTTCTTTCAATATTTTGCTAGACTCATAATTATTACCACAGTGTGTGGTTTTTTTTATTTCAAGTGTTCCACTATGTGAAATTGATGCAACTTGCAAAAGAGAGTGAGATATTAAATCTATTACCCTGTCTTACATCCAAGGAAAGTCATTTTCATTAAATAAATAAATAGACAAAAAAGGAAATAGATTGATAGAATTATTTATTTGCCAGGAAAGTCTAACTGCAACATACAAGACTTTTTTTCAGTGGAGGTCTAGGGAGACAAAATTCAATACATAAAAACTTTGAGACATTCCAGAAAAGGTTAAATCAAAAAGCAAGAGGTGCTAAAATATAACACTTTTGAGGCATTACTTAACAAGGTTTAATACAGCAAAATAGTAATTTATAGAAGAGGTACAAAAATGGATGATATTAGATTTATATATGATCTTGAGCACATTGTTCTTCATATTAACATATTTATGAAGGGATTTATTGACTGTGCACATTCTTCAGGTTATACATATGACAAATACACTCAGTCTAATGGGACATTTGCTAAAGTTAGATTAGCTAGGGGCTAACATAATTGATGTGTGTTGACAGGTTACTATACATATGTATCCAGTCTATGCTATTTGCTGTTATGAACAGTGTGCTCAAATTTGTGAATTTTTAATGGGAGTATTCAAGCACTGCAGGAAGACTAATGACATGCTCAGTACTTCTAATTGTATTCAGACAGCATCTTTTTTAAATAATTTTTATTAAATTTTAACAATAGAGAATTAAAACACAGAAATATATTAAAGAAATTGAGTGTTTAAAAAAAAAATATATATACAATAAGTATGACAATAACTAAAGTATATACATCGGTGTCTAATAAAACAAATAAACAAGCCATTAAAAAAAAATAATGCTACCCTTAGAAATTGTGTACGATTTTTCTAGTAAAGTTTTTAAGTTAGACCACAGATTATAAGAACAGGATGCTCTAATAGTTCTAGATTTAAAAGTCATCATTTATAGTTGACATACTTCAGCAAGAACATTCTTGAATTCTGTGAATGAAGAAGATTCAGATTTCCAATTTCCTGTTATGAATTTTCTAGCTACTGACAAAATAAACCATAATAAGGGATACTTAATACTTCTGATGCATTTAGGAATCGGAGTGTTAAACAAAATCAAAGATTTAGATAAAACTATTTTATCAGAATAAAGGGCTTGAAGAAAATTATTAATATTATTCCAATATTGTCCCAGAGCTCTACAATCATAGAACATATGTGACCAGTCTGCTTTAGTCTCCAATTTACAATCCCAACAAAATATATTTTCTTTACTGATCAATTCTAGTTTTTGGGGTGTATAAAGACTCTACTGATAAATTTTCATGAGTATAATGTCCATTTAAGTGAGGATATAGTCTGTCTGGATGATTCCAGAATTATTTTCTTATCATCATCAGAAGGTGGAATATTACTGGTTAAGGTAAAGTAATTCCAGTAATTATCTGATATACTTTTTGTTTCCTTGTTGATTATTCTATAAATTCTTGAAATCTTACTTTCATTAAATGTATTTTTATGAGTGGGCACGGTTAAAAAGTTTATTAGTTTAGGAACAGATATTCTTGAGTTTAGTGGAATAGAATTGATTTTATCTGTCATGAATTGTCTATATGATTGGAGCTGTAACAATAAGTTTTTGTTTAAGTTGTATTTATTGTCAGATAATCTAAAGAGATTAATATAGCCCCTTCCAAAAGCTGAAACCAAAAAATAAGATTATCTTCCTTAAGCAAGATCAGACAGCATCTTGAAGAATTGTTGATTACTCATGTTTCTGCATGTTATGATGCAGTTTTACTATTCTGACATTAACTGTTGCAGTACAGAATCTAGTAAGTTATTTAAAAGTTCACTGACTTGTTATACCCCAGTTCTTGAGAATTCACAAATGAGAAGAACTGTGTCATGAATTATAAATTTTGATATAGTTAATATGGTTTATTAAACAGAATAAAAATGCATAAATAGTGGTTCTGCTCTGTGGTTGCCTATAAGATAAAAACTCCACAGATTGATCTGTCTATCGATCTATCAATCTATCTCTCTAAGGACTGGACATATTTATATATTATAAGTAATCTTGCTAAGTTAAATTTATATATTTGCTTTTGTAACTGATCTTCTTGAAGGTGGTATTTTGTTGGCAAGGAAGGATTAAGTATATTTTATAGTTTTGTCCTTTTTATGGAGTTTCACAGATCATAGCCATTATGATGTTTTATGTTTGCAGACCTAGCCAACATAATTGAAAAAAGAAACTGTCATTTTATGCTCCTAGTATTTATATAATAAAGATTAAAGTACATACATTTAAAAGTCTATAAATGAACAATATTGTTGACATTCTTATATCAAAAACTGTTAGCAGTTGCTAATCCATAAGGCATGTAAGAAAGTTTATAAGCAATTCCCATCTTGAGTTGGCAAATGAGGCAGAATATAGCAGCACAGCCCTGGGCTGTGATTTTAGAATTTATAAAAGTGGAAAGAAACTGTAGAGATTGGAACTTCTCATATTTCACTCACAAATCAGCAGGAAATGGGGAGACAAGAGGAGAGGAAGAAAGTAAAAGAAGATCGGTGAGAAGATATGCCCAAAATATATAGTACATACTTAAAAATAGAGGAAATATGTCAAAGATCCCTGGTACCAGACAAACTTTGGGGCACTTCAGTTGGAACTCTAAAATGAGACAGCAATGATGTAAGAAATGGAAGGATTTTATGTTGAATAAATTCAGTTAGTTGTTGGAGGAAGGCAGGAGGGACATGTCAAGTATAACACATTTGAGGTTATAGCAAGACAGAATAGTCTGCTACAGGAAGAATGTCAGTGTAACCAACATCAGATGTACTACTGCATGAGTTGGAAGAAATGTAAGGACCTGATATGTTAAAAGCTGTTGAGGACAAAAGTGTGACAGAAGTAATATGGCTGGCAGTTGGTATAGAGGGTTAAAGTTATGAGCTATAGATCCTGTGGTATATTATTTGATTCCTTCAGGCTTCATTTGCCTACTATGTGACTTTTACCAAGTCACTTAACCAGACATTGCTTCTGGGATGACCCTGAGAAGGGACAGTGTGTCCAATAGACTGAACAGGTTAGCAAATGGATATTAATATTTTATTCAGACAGAGTGATAATAAATGTGCATAATTCCTCCAGAACAGATGAGTACCAGGGACAGGCATGTGAAATAGTAAGTGTGGGGCAAGCTACAAGATGATAATATTAAGCTAAACTGGGACATTCTGTAGGTGATGAGCAGATATATATTATCCAAAGTTAAATATTTCCTGCAATACATTTGTGAGAAACTGTTGAAGTGGGATAAGACATATTGGAGGATCAATCCTGATGGCCAGGAAGCACATGCTTTGGCAATATGTGTGGATTTCAGATCAGTTTAAAAGGCTCAGTGTGATTTGTTGGAAGTATAATTAAGAACTTAGTTCTGGAATATTGGGAATTCTGGAAAAGGGGGATTCCAAACAAGTTGCACAGAGAAGACTATAAAGGAAAAGGAGGTTGTGGGAATCACAGCAGCAGTGGGTAAAAGGACATAGATGGGGTGGGGGGACAAGGAGACAGCATAGGGCAAAAACATGCAACTGATCAGAAAAAAAAATATTAGGGGATCCTTATTTATAAATATGCAGGTCAAGTGTTAAGTTTCTACAGGACAGAAAATTGGATGAAGTATTAAGCAAGGAGTTATGGCACTCAGTACGTACGTGGGTGCTGCTGTAAAAGAGGAGTTTACAACATGTAGGAGTGATGGCGCAGAATAAAAAGATATTAATGAGGACATTTTCTAAGCAGAGTAGAGCCCCAAAGATAAGGTTGATATAAAAAAAAACATAAAATAAATTTATATTATTCAGCAGTCATTCATGTAGAGTAAATTCAATTAACAGCTTGGATTACAAAATCCTATTGACATTGATAATAGATGGATCTTTTGTTCTCTCATTTCCTGAACTAAAGCACACTAACACAGAGTCTGTAGAGCCTTGGATTAAAGTTAAGAACAATTCTCAATTAAATAAATGGAGTCTGACCATTTCTCTGGCATCATTCACCTTGTTAGCGAAAGTCTAAACGCTATCAAAATACACTCAAAGTATTATATCTGGAGAGGGATAAACTGACACATCTCACAAGCCATTCCTTCAACTGACGGCAGACCATCTTGTTAATTTAGGACAGTGCTCAGGTTGGTTTAAGGGAGTTAAATGAGGATACCATGGGTACAGAAAAGAAAGGATTTGTAATCTGAGGACTTTATTTGCTTCCACTGTGCTGAAGAACAATGTATTGTCTGCTGTGGTACCTTTGTAAAGTATTAATTGTGAGTACATTTATATTTTCATGACAAAGCAATAAACCTACATAAAAATATTGCATTAATAGTAATAAAACAAAATGGATCTGCTTGCTAGGGATATTAAAATTCTATAAGCGCCTTGCTGGATAATAAATTCTGATAAGTAATATGTGCTATTTCCACTTGGGGTCAGTATTTTAAATGATGAATTCATAGGTCTCAGAACCTGTTTGTCCCATATTTGTCTTATTACACAAATAGACCACACATGTCATGGGTGAAACTCATTGACATCAGCTTGCATGAAATACAAGTATTAAAAGTTTTGTACATCCTTTAACTGGGAAGATCTATCAGTCTAGACTGTATGTTGACTGCTGCACTGAAAATGTTGTATACCTTGCGAGATGCAAGGTCTGTACAGTTTTTATGTGGCAAAGATGAACAGACAATTGAAAGATGATGTCTTGGAGCACTTGAGTGATATTAGAGTGAATAATAAAAGTAATGCATTATTTCAACAGACAGAAAAATATCCTTTACATAGTCTCTCTTTTCTAGTGCTCCAGATCTGCAAGCCAGATAGGAGAGAAGGAGACATAAGTAATTTCACTGAAGTTGTGGAGGCCCAATGGATAGCAAATCTACAAGCAGATAAAGCACCTGGTTTAAATGCAATCCTCCCAGTAAAACCTGTGTTGAGAAGGTGTAGGCTCAAACATTGATTTCTGATTGACATTGGTCTAATATGGTCATGTTTATATTGGCCAATGAAATCTGTGATGAGAAGGTGTAGGCTCAAATGCTGACTACTGATTGGTTAAGAATATGTATTAACATTGTTGGTTTTTTCATTAATGGTGATCTGAAGAAGGATTTAAGCTCTAATCTATTTTATATGCACGTTTTAAAGTTTTAGTTCTTTGGAGATTAAATTTATGTCCATTACCATCTGAGTCTCAGTGGTGTTTGTTTTATTTGCATTTAGACTATGAGTTTAAGAAGGTATTAGAGAAGGGAGTCCAAATTTGTAGAGATTCGTGGAGTTTCCTTAAATTGATTGAGCAAACAGTTTTTGATCCAATGGACATTTTTTTAATTTTAGATGGCTGTGATTTGTATACTGGTATACCATTAGATATTGGTTTGTATTGGGTAGCAGAGACGTTGAGTATAAGGGGTGTCCCACTAGAAAAAAGCAATTTACTTCTTGAATTATTGGAATTAGTTTTAAGGAACAATTATATATACTTTAACGGTAAATATTTTCTACAGACAAGTGGAATAGAGATGGGCTCACCATGTGGAGGAGCAGCAGCTAATGTTGTCATGGCATATTGGGAAACACAGTATGTTTTTAACAGTGGATACAAAGATATCATTCGATTGTATGTCTGATTTTTGGATGACATATGTATTATATACACGGCTTCACAGAGTTCTCTCTTAGAATTTGTAGAATACATAAATGTGACTACCAGTTTTCTATCATTCACTTATGAGTATAACACTAAATATATTTCGTACCTGGATGTGTGGTTAATGAAGGATAGGGAAAGGTGGAGATATAACTCATGGATCCATAGGAAGGAAACTTACTTGAATAGTTTCCTTCATTATAGCAGCTCACACCCTGACCACCAAAACATGTCTGGGGTTAAGGGACAACTGGTAAAGGCTGCTCGCATGGTCTCTTTGGAGACGGATTTTGTTGAGAAATGTCTCAATCTACTATGTCTATTTCAAAAAAGAGGGTATCTGACCAGCTATTGAATGAACTGGTGGAATAAATGCAAAGTAAGAGGAACCATGGGAATTCTAAACCCATACAGTCAATGGATGTAGAATAGAGGCAATACAGATCACTGAAGTAGCCAAGAATCATAGCAAGAGTCCTCATATTATGAACAATGACATACATAAGTCTCTCACTAATAAGAAATATAAATTCCACACTGCTTTTGTCACCACAATTCAGATTATAAAACCTTAGGGTGGATACTACGAAAAAATTGGCCGATATTGAGTGATGACCACTTATTAAAGAAGAAGGTGGGAGAATACCTCTAATAGTATATAGGAGGGGTTTGAATTTTAAAAATCTTTTAGAGAAGGATAATCAGGGTGGAGTACAGATCACAGGGAATGTTGGCCATGTTTCTACATTGGTAAAATGGAAAAAAGTTTAATCAAATAATCTATCAATATGAATACAGTATAAAGAAACAGAATTTAAATAATGCCTTAGCACAGCATATTTTTGATAATTTAGATCATTAGTTTAAGTACATGATCATAGATAGAGTTCAAGAAATGAATATGGGTGGTTAGTAGACCTTACATCTTGAGAGAAAATAATTAATATGGCAATTGACATTAAATGCCGATAGCTGGCAAGGTATTAATGAACACTGTTTGATTACATGTGTATTGAGACTGAAAGCTTTAGAAAGGAAAAATGTGTAGTATGTGAATGAAATGTAAGTAGGCAGAGAGAATACTAACCAATACACTTGCATTATAGTTAATTAATTAATTTCTTGTTTCCCAAGTTAATTGGTTTATATATTTATTAATTTAAAATTAAAAAAGTAACAAATAATTGTTTCTTTATATGCATTTTATTGTATTGAATCTAAAAGAGTTTAGAAATAAATTAATGTTTTTTAACAGTTTTTTTTTTAACATTGTACTTTGGAGAACTCATGAATATTCATTTTCAGGGGAGATGTTGTCTAGGAACCAATTGGGATGTAGTTAGATTTATTTAAATGTTCAGAAGTAAATTTGTAAAGATGTCTGAGGAAGTTTTATACTATCTAAATGAAAATACTTATATAATATTTTAAAAGTTCTATTGTGGTTCGATTACAGTACTTTTAAGTTTGCAACTGGACATGTAGTTTTTCCAAGACTGCCATTTGTTTTCATAATATTTTGAAATCCATTATCATATCAACAGTTGAGTATTAGCTGCCATACATACTCTCCTGTGTCTGTTTACCTGTAAGTGTTTATTCTACTAACTAGTTTCAAAATATGAATATTGAAAATGTATGAGTTAAAAAGTCTAAAACCAACCACACATACACACACACGCACACAAGTACACATGCACACACACACACACACACACACACACACACACACACACACACACACACACACACACACACACACACACATTATTTTTCTACATGGGGCATGCCCCCTTGCACCTCCAGTGTGCAGAGCTCTATCCTACACACCCGTGAATTATATATATATATATATATATATATATATATATATATATATACTGAACATTCTGTCAAACTACATATTGGAAATAAGGATAATCCTTGAAAAGCTCTCTGCCAGCTCATATAATGTAACACATGACATTGAACTTTACTGCAATATTAAATTTATGAACTAAAGCCATTCATTCCCCAATGCTGTGTTGAATAATAACTATGCTCCTGTGTCTCCATATGCTGTCATCTGCTACGCTCGCCCAAATTTGACAGGATGGGAAGGGGAATACAATGCTAACCTCTGGATGGGTTATTTATGGAACAGTAGCCAGATAAGTTGGACAGCAGCTTGTATGAAGCACGGAATAGATAGGCTGCCTGTATCACCATATTTATTGTTCATGCCAGGGCTTTTTTATATTTAACCCTACTACCCCAACATGCAGGACTTGCATCATTGGGAGGGCCATGCAGTGTGCGGCTGAATGAGGAGTTTGACATATCTAGATGGTGATGTATCCCTCAAGCTGCCTTCATCATCATCATCAATCCCCTTTCTCCCATTTTCTACATGGGGTTGGGGTGCAGTGTCAGTTGTCCCCAACTCTCTTTGTTCAATGCCACTCTACTGCCTTCTTCAGCATTCACGTCTGACTGTCTTAGATCTTCACTTATAAAATCCATACAGCTCTTTGCTGTTCTCCCTTGTTTTCTCTTACCTTCTTCCTGTCTGTTCCAATTCCTCTTCACCACATTGCCTTCTGCTTTTTTGCACATGTGCCTAAATCACCATACTCTGTTCTCTTTGATCTTTTCTGCAACTGGAGTTACTTTGGCTTCTACTGTAATATTCTCATTTCTTAGTCTGTCCTACAGTGTGGATCGCACCACCCATCTCAGGCACTTCAGCTCCATCACCACTAACTTTCTCAACTGCTCTTCCTTTACTGGCCAGGTTTCTGTAACATACAATAGTACTGGCCAAACATCTTACTTTTTAGCTTCTTTAGCATTCTTCTGTCATATACTACACCTGACACTCTGTGCCAATTTTCTGCAGCCCTTCTGATTCTATCTTTAACCTCCTCATTCAGACTTCCCTTCTCCTCAACCACTCCTTACAGATACTTGAAGCAGTTAATCCGTTCCACTATTTGCCCTTCTATCTCACTTCTCAGCGTCTTCTAAATGCTACCATTTGTTGCCATTACAACTCTTATCTGTGCTCAGTTTCATCCCATGTGCCTTCAGTTTTGCATTCCATTCCCCTGTCCTCTGCTGAGGTTTTTGCTTAGATTCTGTCTGTAATGCCACATCATGTGCATACAGCAACTGTCTACTCTGACCTGTTTGCTGATGCAGTTCATCAACAATATGAACAGCAGGGGGCTCAGCGCTGAATCCTGGTGCACACTGACTCCCCCTAGGAAATCCTCTGTAAGACTGAAATCTGTTCATACTCAAGTTATTGGATCCTAGTACATAACCTGCACTAATTCTACCAATATTCCTGGGACTTTAAATCACTGCAGGACTGTCCTTCATCAGCTTTCTTGGGAACTTGTTATATGCTCTCTCTAAGTCTAGGAATGCCCGGTTGGACTCTTTCCTCATATCTAACTTCGTCTCAACTATCTTTCTCACTGCAAACATTGGGTCGGTTGTGCTGCATCCTGATTTGAATCTGAACTACTCATTTCCCATCTTACTTTTACTACTCTGCATATCCATCTGTCAATCACCCTCTTTATAACTTTCAAGAATGTGGCAGGAGTTTGACACATCTGTATTGCTCACAGTTGAGAATGTCAGTTTTGTTCTTGGCCACTGGAACTAGTATGCTTATTTTCCAGTCATCTGAGATATGCCTTTGTCTACACACTGTTATGAGTACCCTCAGGATCCATTTCTCCACTGTCTCACCCAGCATCTTTATCATATCTGTTGTGACCTCATCTGAGCCTGCTGCTTTCCCTGACTTCATTTTCCTTAGTGCTGTTCTTACTTCATCTATGGTGAGCTCCTCCTCTTCTTTCATCATAGGTTCTGTCTGGGGCAGTACAGCTTCTCTGGGGTTTTCTTCATTCAGAAGATGCCTGAAATAGTCCTTCCATCTGCCTTTGATGTCCTGTGGACTGTTGAGCAGGCTGTCACTGATATCCCTTACGAAGGGTGTTTGATTATCTTCTTTATCTTTCTGTCTTTGCCTTGCAACTTGATATATATTTTTTGCACCATCTACTGACTTACTTTCCAGAAACTGATGGAGTACCTCTAATGCCTTGTTCTTTGTATTGCAACTGCTCTCTTAGCCTCTTTGTTAGTCAACCAGTATTCCTTACTAGTCTGGTCTGTCTTTTCTATCTTCTACATTTTCCTCCACTCTTTCTTTCTTTTGATGACTTCCTAGACTTCTGCATTCCACCACAAGCTTTTCTTATGTACCTTTTTCCATACCTACCTCCGACACATATCTGTCCTGCAGTCCTCACACATGGTATTTTGAGGTGCTGCCATTCTTGTTCAATTTCACCTTTTTTCTCTCTTCTTATTGAGGTGCTAGAGCCTTGAGTAATTCTGTAAACTGTTGTACTTTATCTCCAGTCAACTTTCAGGTCTTCAGCCTGGTCTATGTTGACCTTAGAGCCTTTTCTATGGTGAGTGGCTACAGTGCATATCTGAATTAGACTGTATGGCCCTACTTCAAGTATCAGCATCACAGCATGTATTTTTATTTATTTTGCAAGGTCGTGCATCTACGTCATTGCTTCAAGCAGAAATGAGCAGGCTGTTTCACCTTATTTCTCCCTGCCAAGCCACCTTCAAAATGTGCCTGTGCTGCTAGCCAAGTTTGTAGTACCGGTGTCCTAGTCATGTTTTTTTCCCTCTGTACAAGAGTTGAAGTAGTCCTATTACCTGTGTCTTAGTCAGGGATACTGTATATCCCTCTATGCATAGAGCTGAATAAGTTGCATTTTGATTATTTTAATGACTCAATACATATCACTGATGATTCTATAATTATTGGGGTCTAATATTCTACTATACGTGGAAATAGGTGCCACTGTAGCCAGTCACCATTGATTAGTGAGGTATTCAAATACTGATATTTGTTAAGCAAGACTGATGGAGTGTTATTTAGGATGTTCTTAATTAACTCTATAAAGAAAGCCACTATATATATTGCCTGGTCCCATGAAACTTGCATTTTTAATTTTAGCTGTTACAGCACTTATCATGTCTGTGATTACATAATTAACATGAGAAATATCCTTCTCAGTTGTATCATTATGACATATGTATTTGTTTATTGTAAAGTCTGCGTATCATTTTTGTCTGTATGTTCCCTAAGTAATATAGATTCCACTTCATTATTTATTGACAGCATGTCATATCTGACAACTTTTTATTTCCATTTTCTAATAAAACAATACTTTATTGCTTTCAAATGCTGAGATCAAGATAAGTAACCAGTGCCTATACTTTTTATATATGCTTGTGTACATTGTTTTTTTAATTTTGTAATTCCATGAAATGGATTTTTTGCGTCATTGCCCTGTGTATATGCCTTGTATGTGTTCATACCTACCTAGCTTTGTATAATGGAGTCATCTCCTTCATCTGAGATAATTAGTTGGGGTCATGATGACAGTATACTTGTCTTCCTAAGTATATCATTTATTGCATTGTGGGTTCCATTGATAACATTAGAGATTATATCTTTCTGTGATTGAATTTGATTTTACTGTTAAGATAAATATGTTGATATTGTGATCTGTATTAATTATGGAGGAAGTCATTGTTACTGAGGAGAAGAAAGATCCTAGATTGGTTATTACAATGTTTAACTTACTTTTACCACCTGTATTTCAATTTTATAATACTTGCTTAATGCTGTTTTGATTAAAATAGTCATTTACTATTGGATATATTTATTTGATGTTGAATAGTTTACTCAGGCAATGTCTGAATAGATGAAAGTACTGACAAAGAATTCATTTTCACCAATTTGTACATCCAGGAGTTGAGTCAGGAAATCTACATACTCTGCATGGAACCTTAGTGTTATAATACAGGTTCTGGTAAAAAAAAAAAAACTGCAGTAGAGAGGGTGGTGTACTTATTACTGAAGATTCGACAATGTGTTTGGTATTAGATTCATAGACAAGTGCTGTGAAGGTGCACAGTACAAACTTTCATGGAGGTCACTGTAAAGTGACACAAAGCTATAGAGACATTTATGCTGAAGACATTGAAGAGTGCTGGCAGTTTTGTCAAAGGACTACGTTAAAAGATGTATAATGATAATGAATGAAGCAATGCTAGGCTGTTTAATGGCTACTACAGTGATGTAGCACGACACATGACAGACTTAACAGTGAAGGGAAGCTATCATGGCTGAGGCAATGTATGCTCACATACACAGTGCAACACCACATAGCTGTGTCTCATGCTTGCCCTGCACAAGAAGTCAAAATCTATCCCTGTCCGGTGTAAAAATGTGGATGAAATGGAGTCAACAGATTAGTAGGAAAGGGGAGACTAGCAAGCAGATTTGAAAACAAAAGGGTAACTTTAATGTAAGGAGGATAGTGAGGAGGAAGGCAGTTCTCCTCCAAGTGAATAAGGCCTTTTGTAAGATATGCTGAAGGGTAATGTAGAATATAGTGAGAGAAAACTCTAGAAATTATAGATGTAGAAAGACAGATATCAGTGGCAAATGGACAAACACAGAGTGCTTAAGCAATAAAAATGGTGGGGAATACAGTGCATGGACATAGATATACACAGGGTAATAGTCAGAGTATATGTCAGAAACCTATGTATTAGTTAAATACACACCAGTCCTGAAAGACAGACAGTGATTGTTTAAACTAAAGACCGAGACCAAGACCAAGAACAAGAACAAGAGATCAGTTTCTGTCAACAGACAGCTCCAAACCCCACTCAGTAGTTATGGGTCTATATTGCAAGCTTGAAAGCCCTAATAACCAAATACAAAAACGCTGACACATATTCCGCGAACCGCGAATACACTGAATGCCTTAAACCGCAAAATTCAAAAGCTCGAACCATCATACTTGTCCTACCCCACCACCCACTACATACTACCTACCCAAACAAACTAAACAAACACATACATACACCAACCAAAACCCTACTTCTAACCCTAAACTAAACCCTACTTCTAACCCTACACTACATCTTGCATATTCCACCATCTATGCACTTACCTTAACCCGCACCCTAACCCTAAGGTCCGTAACTATCGCACATTTACCTTAACAAGCTATACCCAAACAAAAAAAATAATCCACACACATACACGTAACAAAACCCTACATCTAACCCTACACTAAATCTCACATACATTACCATTTATGCACTTACCTTAACCTGCACCCTAACCCTAAGGTCCGTAACTATCGCACACTTACCTTATGGAGCTATACCATGGAAGGGCCAACCATGACGATTTGACATTTCAGATTTCGCGCTTCAGGATGATCAATGTTTACGTGGTTCGATGGAGATGTGTTGGCATTTATGTATTCGGGTAAGTGCGTCTTAGAGGATGTAATAGGGAACCGCAGTTATAGCTACTTCTGCATGCTATCCAGGTGTTTCTGATAAATGATGGTCATGTATTGTATTCTAGCTATGTCAGCTTTCATTGTATAGAGTAGCCACACATTATAGTATTCCAAGTTGCTTCACAGAAATCATGTTAACTCTACATATGTCCACTAGTCCTGCAAAACTAGTGACTGTATGAAATAAGAAAATAAGAGGATAACTTGCTTTCTGTAGAAAGCCCTTCATCTGCAATTATAGCTAAAAATCATAGTCATATATCATGTTTGGCAAAACTTACTTTGAACCCCCCACAGAGTTTGTAGTAGCAAACCCTATCTCCACCCTTTAGTCAGTCAGTCACACCATCCATTACTTTTGTATAAAGACAGATGGTATAATGTCCATCAGGGAGGATGTCACCCCTACTCCTCCCACTACAGGACCATAATGCTTTAAATGGGTGCTTTAGTAGAGTTGGCATATACATGGTAGTGGTCTTTGGGGGTATGGGGGAGCAGCAGTTCCTTTGCTATATATATGGACATTCCTCTGTCACTATAAGTTATTCAAAGCCATTTCTAAACAAGTGAGGAAATGGTGAGAGATGTTAAAAGTAAATTATGCCTTGTATTTCAGCTTTGATTCATGGAAACAGTAACCACACATTGAAGTATTAAAAGTTACTTCACATAAATGAGAGTTAATCCTGCAAATGCACAATAGTCCAGCAAAGCCAGACAGTGATACTTTAAACCAAGTAAACAAGAGAGTGAGTTACTTTCTACAGACAATTCCCACCTCCATCCAGCAGATGTAATTAAACATGACATTCATGGACTGTATTTCAGCTTTGTTCCATGGAAACAGTAGTTATACACCGAAGTATTCCAAATTCTCCTTAAACAAATCAAAGTAATCCTGCAAATTCAAAATAATGAGCAAAAAGCAGCCATTAGTCATATTTCCCCAAAGGCAGGACACCATTTCATGCAGAACAACCAATTTTGCATCGGCAATTATTTTTTTTGGTTTGAAACACAGAACTGCAATGTCTGGCATTTTTCACTGACTGTAATATTTGGGGGTTTACAAGGAAAAAATAATATAGAAGGGACATGCCTCTTAATCTCTTAGCACAAGAAACTTGGATAATGACAAAAATAACTAAAGGGGGAAAAAATTAAGGCCAGGTTTTAAATATTTTTCTTATAAACTTAGAAAATGGTTAGAACAGGTTTTTTATTAGCATATATTTTCTGAAGGATATGGAGTCTGAAACTGAAATGCCTGTTATATGTGGTAAAACAGGCACATTCTGTAAAATCAGGGGAAACTGAGGACTAACCAGCCCACAGCCATCCTAAAGATCTGGTTGGCTGCCAGTAAAAATAAAACAAGTGCATATACATATACTTCCCTCATACCACTGCCAATCTTCTCTTTGTGCCAGGCTCTCAATTTTGAATTTTTTTTATGTCTTCCATTGTCCCACATATGACCTATCCAATTCGTTGTTTTTGGATGTCATGGGCAGTAGGAGAAGGAGGCCAACAAATAAAAAGGCAAAAACTACAGAATGTCTTCCCTAGGGCACCTCTCCCACTGCTGTAACAGGGATGCTTTTCTGGTATTTATCTATTTATTGTAATAAAGAAACCATTCCTTTACTGCAAAAAAATAAATACTGGAAAAGCGCCCCTGCTAGAGTAGCACCCTAGGTGGGCCACCTAGTTGGCTTGTGCCAAAGGCTGACTATGGTCCCACCTTAGCTACACTACTATTTCCTACTATCTCTCTTTTCTTCACAAACATGTCCCCTACATTTCTTTTCTTTACTCCATATACATACTAAGTCGTTACTTCATTCAAAATCCATATAATTTCTCTTTGTTTTTGGTCTGCAATTTTTGTTTACTTTTTCTTCCTTTTCCATATGAACATTGTTGTACCTTCACAAATGTCTTCATTTTTAATCCTTCTGTCATGCATTCATTGTTGTTGTGTCTTTTGGCTTTTCCCGGTTAGGGGTCGCCACAGCAGAACTCCGGTCCGCTAATGATTGGCAGTAGATTTTTACGTACCGAGTTGCCAGCCCTGACGCACAACCTTCAACGAAGGTACACCCATTCACGCATGTCTCCACACAGAACACGCTTTAGCTGAGAATTGAACAGGACAACGTCTTACTGTGAGGCGACAACGCTACTGCAGCACTCTTTCATGCATTCATATATTAGTTAAAAAATCCCTCCTTTTGTGACTTAGTTATTTCCTTATAAAAATCATACCATAGTCAGTCTGGGCCAAGTGCAGATTGTGCCTTCCCTTCATGCATTGCTTCCTCTATCTCCTTCCTTAGAATTCTTTTTTCTATTTCTTTTAGTACTTCTTCTTGATATTTTTCTACTTTCCTTATATCATTTTCAGCATGATTTTTCTTATACATATGTCCTACATATTCCTGCACAATGTTAAAAATCTCCTGGTGTTTCTATATTAATTATCCACCCTTGTTTTTAATAAGTTCCATTTTTATTTTATTGTATTTTACTTCTATATTGTGTTTTGCATTTGGTGGTGCAGTCATGGTGCACAGATAAGGTCATTTATCTCAACAGCCCAGGAGTTTTCAGAATATCCAGATTTTTCTCATATTTTCATTTTGTTCTTCATTAAATGTATCATTTCTAGCACATTATTGAGGATTGTTTTTTTTTAAATGTTATATGAACTACCTACTTACTGTCACCAAGTTGGATGCTGAAAGAATGTGACTCCCAAATGTATTTTTATCACTTTTATTCATCCTTGTAGAAACTACCAAACAGATGGATTGACAGCTGAAAATATGAGCTATTTAGAAAGGGATGGAAAAGCTTGTCCTGATTCCAGTTGTGTCCATTTCTATCCTAGGTGAAGGACAGATTTGGAAGCTGGATGTTTTTATCATACATGTAGGGTGAAATGAATAATAATAATATTGTACAGAGAAAAAGAGAAGTAGTTTAAAAATGTTGAAAGATGTAAGAAAAAATATATATAACATACATACTTTGACAAGAAAATAAATCAGCAAACCTTAACACTAACAATGTACTACTACAACTTCATCCAACTACCTTTTCACCATTCCACTCCGTGAAATAAAAGCAACTATTTACTCATATGACATTTTCATGCAATTTGTTAGTTGTTTTCAATATTGCAAAGGTTTTAACTAAATGAATGCTGCCATTCAATGTAGGAAAGTAAAATACAATACATCTGCAGTACCACAAAAGCTTGTGCCTATCCACACAGCTTCTACATCCCCACCCTTACAATCTCACCTGACCTTCTGTAAAACAAAAATTAAAAATCTTTTAATACCTTTGCACCAAATAATACGAGATTCCAGGGTATTTTTATAATCGTAGA
This sequence comes from Protopterus annectens, assembly GCF_019279795.1. Classification (NCBI taxonomy): domain Eukaryota; kingdom Metazoa; phylum Chordata; order Ceratodontiformes; family Protopteridae; genus Protopterus; species Protopterus annectens. The sequence goes on from NC_056729.1 coordinate 146,865,403, forward strand.
TCTTAACAGCTCTCACATAATTACAGAACCTGGGGACTGTTAGAGATAAAATGGCACTGTATGCAGTTCAAAAGAAGAATATGTTCCACCAGGTTTACTTGTCACTGTTTTAGTTAAGAGGGCCTGTCCATTTTCAAAAATACCTCTGATGTTCCACCATGGCTTATCTACAAATCAAGGGTTTTCTCTGATGCACCCACTCAGGATGCCTTGTTCCTTTAAACCATTCGGATATTCCCTTTCAATGTTCTCAAGTGGAAGGCTACTACTAAAGTGATGGGAACCATAACTGTTCATCATATTGATCACTGCTGCAGTAGCCTTAGCTATGTGGATTATAGTCTGCATAGGATATAACAGCCACCCAGCATTCAAAGTTTCAGAGCACTTTCCAAGTGCCTAAACCATTAGCCAGCTCAAGCTGAACTTACTAAAAGATACATTTGTGTGTCAAGAACTTCAGAGATATTTCTGCCACTGAAGAGAAAGATAGATAGAGAGAGAGAGAGAGAGAGAGAGAGAGAGAGAGAGAGACAGAGAGAGAGAGAGAGAGAGAGAGAGAGAGAGAGGTCTACTGCTGGCATATCTCTCAACCTCTAAGCACAAGAAATCTGGACAAAGCCAAAAATAATGGGAAGACAAAGGCTCAAAATCAGGGAAACACTTAAATACTGCTCTTATAAACTTAGAAAGTTATTAGAATAGTAGGTTTTACATTAACATGCATTTTCTGAAAGATATAAAGTCTGAAACTAAAATGTCAGTTATTATTTAGTGATTTTAACCATCTACGATCTGCCAGAAAATCTCATATTTTAAGAGGTACAGACCACAAATATTACACAAAAATCTGGATATTCTATGAAAATCTGTACAATTGTGGGGTATGTCTGCTGGCTTTCTAGGATCGACAGTCAGTTTCTATTGTTCCTTTTCTGTTCAAATAAGTTCCCGTTAGGAAAAAACCTTACAAGTTAAAAAGTCATTGTTTACTGTACTCTACTGATTAGGAAGGTTATTTTTAAAATAGGAGTTTGTGTTTTAACAGACTGGCATAAAATGTATTTGTACTTTTAAAAGGAAGAACATACTTTTAGTTTAGAAGTTGTTTAATGAAATTGAAAACAATTTTTTTTCTGTGGAGAAACTGACTTTATTTTATTTTTTTTTAGTCTGGCAAAGTGCTTTAAAATGTTTTTTTTTTCTATGTTTTTTATGAAAAAAAGTGACTTTTAAAGTTTTACATTTTTACCAGGTTTTGCTTCTTGTTTTCTCTGGAAAAAAGGCAACATTTTCAGTTTGACCATGGTACAAACTATAGGTTTCCTGGTCAGTCCTTCTTCCTGTCACAAAAAGAAAAACAAAAAGTTAAGCAAACAGCCTTTGCCACCACAGCAGGCTAGCAATTTGCTGCAGCTAGAGCTGGGTGACTCTGCTGTGGCCATAGCTTGTTCCTCTGACCACTCATCTTTAACCCTGGATCTGTTTGGTGTAGCAACTACAGCCACTATCGACCAGGGATTAGCCAGATACTAAACTGTTGTTGGGGTCTCCTCAGTGGGCAACGGAGAGCCACTCTCAATGGTCCTGGATCAGGGGACAGGGAAGACTTCCCTGTTTGGTCAGAATGCTGTACCGATTCCTGAAGACGCTGCTGCTGCTATTTATAATACTGTTGGGCCTATTTTCCCTGTCAGAAAGAAATAGAAAGCAAACATGTATCTATTCCTACTCAAAATTTTCTAGACAGGTGTAGTTTACTAAATCTGGGTCAGGGTTTAATTTAGACTATTGATCCTTTTGACAAGATGATTTCTGGTAAAATAAAGAGGGATACCTCTTGAGAAAAGATTCTGAATCTGGATGGGAAGATGAATCGACAAGCATAATGCTTTCTCCTCATTTTTCTCATTCAGACTCAAAGGAGAGCTCAGTTTTTTATTGTCTATTTCTCAGAGACTATTTCCAGATTACACCAGTATTTTCAATGGGAGAACAATGAGGTTTCTCAGACTCTCAGAAAATACTATTAGCTGTTAGAGAATATTTTTTTCCAAAACCTTTACTGATCCCTCCAGTTCTATCAGATTTTTTTGATAATCAGTTTTTATAGTCAGACTGCTGCCCCTATAAAAGCAGATAGAATATATAAAGTTCCTCAAACTTTTAAAGTTTTGTAATCTCTTCCCAAACCTGACCCAGAGCTACAGCTTTAGTTAATTCTACTAATGCCAAACATTTTGATAATTCCAATCCTACTCTTTCTGACAAGGATGGGAAGATTATTAATAAGTCTGGGAAAAAATGAATACTTCTCCAACTTTGATTTTCAGAACTTGGAATGGTTTGTTTGTAGTTTTGTCTTGTGAGTAAAAATTTGCTTTAAATATTTTAGTTTCTTTCATTTTATAACTCACAACTCATTGTTTACAGTGTGTGTGTGACTAGTTGAAACTTTTTCCAAGGCTATGGCTACTGGTACTGTTTTGAGGACATTTGCCTAGCGGCATTCTCAGAAGATTTGATCAATCTATGGGGAGTTCCTCAATCAGCCTATAAGTCTGCTCTCTGAACAATCAGTCTATAAGTCTGCTCTCTGAACAATCAGTCTATAAGTCTGCTCTCTGAACAATCAGCTGGCAAGATTCTGCTCCAGGACTCCAGGAAAGAAGTTCTAGAAGACAGATGCTTTTCCTTTCCTTGGAGAGGAATGTTCCTATATGCTTCTTCACCCTTTCATTGATATCCAGTGTACTTCTGAAGATTTATAATGAATCTCTCAAGATCATTGTGGTAATTCCCTTTTGATCCAGGCCACAGTGGTTGTCCCTTCATTTGGAAATGGTCTGGGGAAATTCCTACAAGCCTCATCACAGAATGAATCTATTCGCACCAGATCAGAGTGGCTTGATACACCCTGACCCAAATCAACTTCAACTGATGGCATGGATGACAGGGTCTTGATTCCCCTTAGGCACGTATTTTCAGAAGATATGCAGCACATATTAATGGAGGCAAGAAACCCTGCTACTAGAAAATCATATTAGTAAACTGAAAAGATTATCTAGTTGGTGCCAACAATTTAACCAGTGGCCATTCAAGTACTTCTCTGGTTTTGCAATATTTGTGTGAGTTACTATCCTAAGGCCTTTCCTACTCATTTGTCAATGCTCACTTATCAGCCATTTCAGCATGTCCACACATCAATCCTCCTCTTTCAATGCATTCTCATATTAAAATATTTTTTAAAGGGATTTTGAATAACAGGCCTCCTAGAGAGCCAGTGGCCCCTTTTTGGGATGTAAATTTTGATTTAGAGAAGATAATGCTTAATCTGTGTGAACCAGCTAACTTGGCTGACTTGATGTTCTTAACATGGAAAACAGTTTTACTGATTGCTCTGACCACTGTAAAAGGGTACTTATGCTCCAACCCTTATGGTGAGTTATCCCTATCTCATTTTCCATAGGGACTGGGTGTCTTTGAGAGTTAATCTTTCTTTTATGTCTAAAGTGGTATCTGAGTTTCCTTTAAGCTAAACTATCCATCTATCCATTTACTTTCCTGAACCTAAAAATAAAGGAGATGGGATACCCTATACCTTGGATGTCCATGGACAACTCAGGTACTGTCTTATAAGTTCATAGGTTAGTACTAGGCTAACTGCCTGTGTAGGCCATTTTAAGTGTAGCCATTTACTCCATCTGAGAATCAAACCCTGGATCTTGTGTTTGTAAGGTAAACACCTTAATCATTATGCCAACCTTCCACCCCTTTTGGCAGAATTAAATCTTTCAGATCTTCAGTTCAATTGTTCATTTCTTGTGAAGGCAAGAAAAAAGGACAATCTATGTCAAAACAATCTATTTCAAAATGGTCGTCTAGGAATATTAAATTTTGCCCTACTCATCATAACAAAACTATTAGAGGCAGGGTCAAGGCCTAATCTATCAAGACCATGGCTTCATTTATGGATTTTTGGAAAGGATTTGATTCTAGAAGTACTCCAGAAGCAGGAACTTGATCCTCTATAAATAGGTTTACAAGACACTACAAGCTTGATTCCTTCTCTAGGTCTAGATCAGGCTTTGCTATGACCATTTGCCATGGGCACCTGGACCTTTCCCCTTCACCTTCCACCTCTCAGATGTAGAAAGCTAGGGTAATCTGCCAATATATCTAAGACTCCTGCAGCAGTGGTCAGTATGATGAGCAAAGCACTGTTGTGTAAGCAAACTTACCATAACAGTGGATGTTTGAATGATCACTGCTGCAGTAACCTCTCACTTCTTCCATCGCCTTTATTTCTTGGTGTGTTGTTATTGCCAGGGTGCAGACTTTTATATTTTTGCTGCTCCTATCATTGTCTTTTCAAGGTTCAGACTCTCTCTCTCTCTCTCTGTTGTCATGCAAGCTCTTAAGGGCTTGTCACCCTATACCTGTTTTTTAGCCAGCTCAGCGCAAGCTGACTGACTGTTTTTGGGCATGGAAGGTGCCCTTAAGCTTTGGAAGCTGGATGGCTGTTATAGTCTATGCAGGATATTACCCATATAGCTAAGGCTACTGCAGCAGTGATCATTCAAATACTTACTGTTATGGTAAGTTAACTTACACAATTGTACTTTTGTTCTGTTTTACTGTTTTCTTCCTTAATCACCAAGCCAACCTCAGACACTGTAGTATGTTGAACAGAATGATTACTTAACATACACAAAAATGGCTGCTCAGTAACTCTATCTGGGTAACCTCTCTTTAAAAACAAAGAAAGAAAGAATCTGTCATCACTTCTAAAACAAAATACAATCATCATTTTTTAATTTGGAAGCCACTAATTTGTTTCCAAAAAATCTTAGATGACAGTTTGTCTTCATCATTATTGTAAAGCACCTTGTCCAAGTAATTAACTTCAGTAGTTCCACAATGCAATTCAGATTTAAAATTGGCGATTGCATCATTTAAAAATGCACAAAAATAACTAACTAGACATATGTAGAATTATGTGAAATATCACTGATAAAGTATAATTATAGCTTGCAGTGCTTGAAATGTTCTAAAGAAAACATTACACCTTTCTGCCATGCTCATACATCCCAACCTGCAGACATTACAAAATAGTCTGTAGAAAGGCTCCTGAAAAGTAAGTATATCCGGACAAAAATCGGTGTACCTAATTAGCATAACACGTGTATACAAAATAGGATATAACTCTTCCCATTTCCAATAGGATTGTGGGATACCACAAAGAGACACAAGTTTAGAAAACAGAGCAGCAGAAATGATGCAAAAGGATTCTGCAAAAATGTACCTAAAAACAACTTTATTTTTTTTTTTTCTGAAAAAGGGAGATATAACACATTGATTATCTTTTATTATATTATTGGTCCAATTAGGTCTGTCGGTCATATAGTCTGGTTTCCTGTGTATTAAACTTTGTGTAATGGGGAGGGGAATTCCGAAAATTATACGGAGGTGTGAGTCAAGCCTGTAAATAGTGGCATATTTCCCGAAACAGGTAAAATGTGTGAGGAGGTAAACAAAGCCTGAGAAAATGTATGTACCTCCAAATAGATGCAGTAGAGATTCTTGCTCATGCTGCTAAAATATGCCAGCATAAGTGAGAGACATTTAGGCCTCCATGGCTAACCCTATAACTTGTTGGTAAATATCACTACCAAAAGAAAAGTGTTGTCTAGGATCACTTCCAACATAGTACACAATAAATGTCCATTAACTCTTAGCTTGTCATCAAACTGAAGCAAACAGTACTTGGCTAGTTTAATACACTCATCTTTAGGAATCATAGTATACAGTAAGACTATGTGCAGTGTTACGAATAATATCCTTCACAATTCCTCAGCATATTACCAAAAAGCATCTGAATATTTAATCAAACGTTTAATCTTAACAATAATAGGCTACAGATATCATTCAACCATTGCAGTCAAGACCTCTATTTTGGAGATTTGAACTGCCTATAATGGGGTTAAAGGGAGGTCTCTTAAAGTATTTTTGTAGATTGGGAATACCAAAAAAAAACATAAGCCACCAGTCTTGAACTTTTAACTGTCAGGAATATCAGTGCTCCACCATCTAAAACCCCTTCCATGGCTATGTTTAACAGCAAACAATCAATATTGCTATTCATCAAGGCAATAAAAAGTACAGATGTGTAAGCTGCACTTATCCATAACAGTAGATGTTCAAATGCCTAACTGCTGCGGTAGTCCTTAGGCTACATAGTTTGTTTCCCACCTAGGGAACAATAGGGTAACTTCAAAAAGAGACTGACGGCTTTTCTCAATTTATGCTCTGAAACCACGTTGGTATGAATGATGGTTTTGTCCTAAAGGTACTATATCCCTATGAAAAATCAGACAGGGCTCACCCACCATGAGATCTTCCAAGTTTGATACTCTTTTTGCAGATGTCAGAGCAATAATGAGTACATTTTTTGAAGACAAGAGCCTTAAATCACCTTGATGGGCAGGTTCAAAAGGCAACATAGTCATTTTCTCCAGCACATAGTTGAGATCCCAAAGAAGAACCAACCTCTCAAGTGTAAAACTCTTTTCAGAAATTCTTTCACAACAGGCAGAGAAGAAAGAGGAGGATCCATGGCAGGTGTGTTGAAATGAATGCAAGATGAACCTTTATAGAGGAATAGGCAAGGCCAGAGGAAAGTAACTCACACAAATATTTGAACATCAGTGGTACAAAATCCCTGATGAGCCCCTGATTATTGGTTAGGCACCAACAAGAAAATCACTTAAACTAATCAGCACAGGATTCTGTAGAGGAAGGCTTTTTTGCTTCATTTAGTACCAGCTACACGTTCTCACTAAATAATTGCCTAAAAGGTATTATCATTGAATCATCCATCAGTTCACTGAAGTTGATTGATATTGGGGTGGATAAAACTCCCCCTGCCATGTGTGAGTAGATTTAGTCTTTGCGGAAACTTGTGATAATTGCCCTTGGTCACTTCCATATGAAGTGAGAACCAGTGTTGCCTGGGCCAAAATGGGGGAGATCACCACAATTATTTTTGGGGTATCCTTCTGAATCTTCAGAATTACCCTGGATATCAGTGGAAAGGGTGGTGAAGCTTAAAGGAACATCCCCTTACTATCTTCCAGACTTGCTTGCAAGGAGCCCTGTAACAAAACGTATTTAGTTGTCTGTTTCAAAAGGAGGTGAATGGATCTATTTGAGGTACTCCCCACAAATGGATCAATTCCTGGAACACTCCCTCATTCAATTTCCATTTGCGAGGATCTGTTTTGGTCCTGCCAGCTTGTCTGCCACTAAGTTTTGCTCTAGCAACATGTAAGGTGCTTAGAGGGTTAAAGAGTGCTGAAGAGTTAACTCCATCATTGCCGGCCTGCATAGGGGTTAGAACTTGTACATTCTTTCTTTTTGATATACCACATGACCATGGTACTGTTTGTAATTACCTGAAAAGGTTCTGTTGACCAAAGCTGATGGAGAGACTTCAAGGCATGAATTACAAGTGTTTTGGTCTGTCTGAAGGATTCCACAGGCCTTGTACTTTTATGCATCTGAAAACTGCTCTTTAAGCAAAATCAGACTTGTCTGTGGTGACAGATTGGTTTGGGGTCTGTGAAGAAAAAGGGCAACCTGAGTTCATTTGAATTTGTTGTCTCCACCAACGCAGTTCCTTTTTAATAAAGCCTAAAACCAGAATTTGATACTCCAGAGAATGCAACTGTTGAATCCATGATTTTTTTTAGAAACCATTGTATCTTTCTCTTGTGTAATCTAGCAAGAAATATCATGAGAATTATAGAAGCCATGAACCCTAGAATTCTGAAAAATTCTCTTATAGAAGTCTGAGACTGATTGCAGAAGTTCAGGAAAAATTCTACATAAACATCTACCTTGCCTTGTGTTAAAAAGGCCTTTTGAATTCTGGACCTCCATAAACTCCATCCTCCACCCAGGTAAAATCAGTACCCCTCCTCCTAACATCCCTCACTCCTCAGAAAATATTGCTACCTCATTCAACACACACCACCCAATCCATACTATCACTAGCTAAACAACACAACCCCCTCCCCTCCAACCCACACCTTCAACTAGTAATCTCCCCACTGCCTTCTCTTTTTCGCCTGCACCTACCTCCAACATAAAAAAACTCTTAACTAAACTTAAACCCACCAAATTAGCAGCAGACAACCTCCCAAGTGAATACCTACAAATCGCAGCTGATGCTCTGGCCTACCCAGTATCCATCTTGATTAACCGATCTCTGTCAGAAAGTTACGTTCCCACACTGTGGAAAGTATCACATATAATTCCCCTCCACAAAGGCGGACCCTCCGCAGAACTAACTAATTACCGCCCCATAGCTATTCTCTCTCCACTCTCCAAAATACTAGAGAGATGCATACACTCTCAGGTCTCAGACTACCTCCTTACTAACAACCTCCTTTCCAGTACTCAGCATGGTTTCTGAACAAACCATAGCACCACCACTGCCTTACTCTCCTTTACTAACATTATCCTTCAGCATAAAAACAATGGCTATCTCTCTTCTGCTACTTTCCTAGACCTATCTAAAGCATTTGACATGGTCCCACACAAACAACTTATCTCTGTCCTCAATAACCTATCCTTCTCACAATCAGTCACCAACTGGTTTCAGAGTTACCTGTCTGACCGCCAACAATCCGTTGTATGGCAGAATGACATATCTCCCCAACTACCTGTCTCCATAGGGGTTCCCCAAGGATCCATCCTTGGACCCCTACTCTTCTCTGTTTACACCAATAATCTAGCCTCTGTCACCAATCATGGCACACTCATACCATACGCAGATGACTCGACCATCATCTGCTCAGCCCAGTCCCTATCAAAACTGCAAAAAGTCACACAGGAAGCCTTTTCCTCTGTTGAAACATGGTTATCCGATGCCCAATTAATACTCAACCCAAACAAAACTACACTACTCATCTTCCAACCTACCAAACATATTCAAAACAACTCTCACTTTAACATCACAGCAAAAGACAACACCACTATATACCGAACTGAACACACCAAATTGCTAGGAGTGGAAATAGACAATAAACTAAAATTTGACATTCACATATCCATGACTATAAAAAAAGTCCACAAAAAACTAGGAGCATTATACAGAAATAAGCAATTTCTCACCAAAGCAGCAAAGATTTCAGTAGCAAATTCTCACCTTATCTCCACCCTACTTTATGCCTCTCCAATATATACCAACCTAAGGCAATGTGATCTAAACAAGCTAGAGACCTGCTACAACAAAATTGCCAAATTTGCCACAGGAACATCCTACCATAGTCACCACTGTCTCTCACTTGCTGAACTGGGCTGGCTTGAACTCCCTCACCTCCTTCAGTGGTATCTACTCTCACTCACCCACAAACTTGTAAACCATCCACTAAATGTCCCATCCCTCCAGAATCTACTCCAACTCTATCGCACCACCAGACCACTAAGATCCAGCAACAAAAATCACTTGCAGATCACTAAAGCCAATAACTCTGCTGGTGAAGCACTATTCTCTTGCGCCATAGCCAAATTATGGAACCCACTCCCACCCAAAATTACCTCCGTACCATCATGCACCCACTTTACTAAAAGTGCACCTAAAAACATGCTGGCTATGCCCTTGCAACTCCCACTCTAATATCATCCACCCCATCCAACCACTACCTTTCTTTCCACTCCACTAACTACCTTGATTATAGCAAGCTCAGATGCTCATAAGCCTAGTACTTATTATACAGCAGGAACTTCTCATTGTAACATTTATTAATGTCTGTTATGTACTTCACAGATAAAGATTCTAGTTGTCTACTGATGTACTATGTTCTTCATCTGTAAATATGTTGTAAGTAATTGCTATGTTAAATTGTTAATTGCTATGTAATCCAATGTAACTACTGTCTGTTTATTTTACTGTGGAGATTTTCTGCCCGGGCCTCCACTGAAAATGGACCTACGTCCAGTCGGACACTCCCGGTCAACACATTTAAATAAATAAATAAATAAATACATAAACTGAAGAGAATAATCTATAAGGCAACCCAGAAACACAGTCCTGTGAGATGGGGTCAATGATGATTTTTAAATATTTATGTGGAAGCCCAGAAAGATCAAAAGTGACATTACAATGTTAATGATTCTTGACATCTAGATAAAGACTCTGTAAAGATAAACAAGCTGTCTAATTAAGGAAAAATGTGAATGCCATTGTCTGGAATAAGCTATGACTGAGGTTAGACATTTTGTGTGTACCCTTTGAGTTGAAGATAAACAAACAGATAATGTAGAGAGCTAATAATGTGAACCAGAAATAGAGTAGCTTATTCCTGAAACATATAGCTATGGGAATATGGTAGTAACCATCTTTTAGGTCTAGAGATACCAAGTAACTCATGTAAGGAATGAGAGGTAACATGTTCTGTAAGGTCAACATTTTAAACTTTAAAATGTTCACATAAAGTCTTTGCCCCTTTCACTTAAATGCACTAGTTCTACAGCTTCCTAGATGAGTTAAAACTGAAGAACCTGTGGAAAAAAATTCTGTTTTTTTTTTTGAAGGGTCATGAAGTATTCTCATCAAGGGAGGTCCTTGTATCCAGTGCCATCTGTAACTGTTCTGCACCACTTTTAACACCCAGAAGAGTATTACAATCTTTTGCCAAAGGGGGATGCTGAGGGGTAGTTTTGGGGAAAGATTTCTTTAGATATTGGCTAGAGGAGAGGGAAGATAGTAGGAAATGTTGGCTTAGCCATTCTGCACTGTTGGTCTGTCCGTTTTTCTCAAAAGAACCCTGTTCTTTTATTGTTGTTATCCTCCAGCCATCTCTGTTTTTTTGCATTTTGTTTGCCAGAAAAGGGCTGGTTTTGTTTATATAGCTGCTTTCATTAAGAGAGAGACCTGTAGCATTTGAATTGGGGTAGATGAAATATCTTAGAAACTCCATGAATCAATTTTCTTCTTTCATCACATTGTTTAAGAACCTGAATAGCAGTAGAGTCAAACAATACCTCCTCATCACAGATTAAGACAAGATTTCAGACTTTATCTCATTACAAAACATTTGATTAAGTACCTAAGCATATGTTCTCAACACAGTAGCAGTGGCCATAGACACACTATATGCAGAATGATGCACTCTCCTCAAAGTATGCTTAGATACCAGAGAAAGGGTAGAAACAGTCTGGTTCAGAAAAGAGTTTTCTTCAGTAGGAATAGTGAAAGTCAATTCCCTCAGGCTACCCATATGACATAAAATAAACTTCTACATATATGCCTGGTAATTCAGAACTCTAAATGCTAAAGTGGAAGAAGGAAACATTTTGTTACCTATACAGTCCAACATTTTACCCTCCTTATCACCAGGCAAAGAGTTGCTATTGAGCACCAGTCTATTGCCAGTATGAAACATAAGTCATAGTGGCAGCTGGATCTGATGTAAGGTGAGAGAAAAGGAATTTACTAGCCTGACATACCTTATGTAGCTTATCTAAAAAAACTGATGCATGCGTAGGATGAATAATGGCAACATTCAATACATCATCTCAGGCTGGCAGTATAAGAGAGATGGGCAATGAATAAGGTATATCTATTTGTAACATATTATCTCGTAAGTTCAGGGGGAACACATATTTCTTCCCAGGAAAATACTTCATTCATCCTGGCAATGGTCTGATTAAAAGAAAATTCTCCACAGAGGACAAAAATTAAAGTTTTCCTCAATCTCAGAGAGATAGGCTTGTGAATCTACAAGAACAAATCGCTATTGGAAACCCATACCATGTATTTAAACTTATTAAAAAAAATAGCCATCCAACCCAATACCATATTGATGGGTGACTTTAATTACCCAACTATTAACTGGGAATCCTATATGACACCAAACGTATAGGCACAAACTCCCTGAACCAGAGAGTCAATACACCAACCATGGGTTCAGCCACACTGGATCTGGTCTTCACTAATATGGGAGAATGCTGCACACCCCCTACTGTAAAGTCTTCCCTGGTAAGGTCAGACCACAAAATTGTATCCTTTGAAATAAAAATAAAACCTGGACCCCCCAGCTAAACCTGGAATATTCAGGAATTACTCTAAGGCCAACCTCCTGCTATTAAGTGATAACCTGGCAAAATTTCAAGCCCCTATAAACCGTGAGAACACTGCTGCCTATGCAGAACTCTTTGCAGAAACCCTGTACAAACATGTTAATAGCTGCATAGAGGCAACTGTACCCACCAGGCAGAAGTACAGAACTAACTCAAAAAACAAGCCACCCTGGTGGAATCACAAAATCAATAGGCTATATAATAGAAGGAAGAAAATCATGGCAAAAGTTTGGAGGCGCAAAACCCAGCAGGATAAAAGCACTTTCATCAAACTAAACAAAGATCTCAGAGGACAATTAAAGGCTACCAATGACCAATTTGACGTGAATTTCACCTCCCAGGCCAAGCACAACCACAAGGCATTCTTTAGCTATTCTTTAGCTATGTCCGCAACCTCAAAGGCAATACACAATTGTGTGCAGACCTCATTGTAAATGGAGCCACCTATACTGATCCAGAAGATATGGCAAACTTACTTGCCGATAAATTTATCTCCAACTTTAGCACTCTCTCGCTCTCCCTCAGCCTTTCCTCAGGAAATACCATCAAATATAACTCTACCTGCTATTGCTAGGGAACAGGTCTTTAATGCTTTCTGTAAGGCCAAGAGTACTGCATCAATGGGCCCAGATAATATGCCAGGATGCCTTCTAAATAGTATAAAACATGACCTATTAGGCCCTCTGGAATTGCTATTTAACTATAGCCTCCAAACAAGCTCATACCTCTCAACTGTATAGATTTTCACAGAATGTCCAGATTTTGCCTCATAATTTTGGTCCATTTTTCATACAATTTTGGTTTTCTGGCAAATAAGTGATAAATCATTAAAGACTGACATTATAAAATAATGACAAACAGTTGAGTTTCAGACTTCACACCCCTCAGAAAATGCATGCCAATGCACAATCTGTTATTCTATCAATTTTCTAAGCTTGTAGGAGCAATATTTAAAATCTGTCTCTATTTTTGAGCCTTTGTCCCACTTTTATTTATGGCTTTGTCCAGATTTCTTGCTCTAAGAGGGTAAGATATATGAACAGGCATCATGCCACAAGAATGGAGAACAGCAACAGTCATCCCTCTGCACCAAGGTGGCCCATCTACAAACCCTGAAAACTGCAGACCCATAAGTCTCCCCAGTCTTACATGTAAAGCCATGAAAAGAATTCTCATGGAAATGATCAACAGAGATGTAGTACACCTCCAGACACTTGACCCAACCCAATTTGGTTTCATCAAGGGCAGCGCATGCCTACTCAACCTGGTGGACTTCTTTGAGAAGGTCACCAAAGCAATGGATGAGGGCAAAATGGTTCACGCTGCCTACCTTGACCTGGCCAAGGTATTTGACACAATACCCCACTCAGGCATTGTTGACAAACTTAAGAGGTTAGGTACAAACTACCCAGTGGATAGCCAAATGGCTCACAGACAGGACCCAGGAAGAACTGGGAAGTCCACCTCTACAAAGGAGGCAGTCACAAATGGAGTCCTTCAGGGATCGGTCCTTGGACAGCTCCTTTTTGGCATTTACATCTTTGGAGTCAAGGCCAATGTCAGTGGTCTCTGGCTGACTAAATTTGCAGATGATTGCATATTAGGAGCTGTCATTGAATCCCACACTGACACAAATGTTCTCCAGGAGGGGCTGACACAGACAAACATCTGGTGTCAGATCCATGGACTAAAACTAAAATGTATAGTAGTATCCATCAAGAAATCATCCACCCTTGGTAACTATAATATTGACACCAAACCTCTTAGAGTTGACCCAGGATTTAGAGACTTAGGAACACACATTGTAACATCCACAGAGGTTCCTCACTAAAAGAATACAAGGCTTAAGCAAAATGTCCTATGCAGACCACCTCAAGGCTCTATCCCTGTCTCCTATAGGCTTTTGAGGGGAGATCTATGCCTGACATGTAGGGCATTGTCAGACCCCACTCTAATAGCATTCCTGCATATCCGCAAAACAAACAGCAACACAATTACCCATTCTAAAGACTTGAACCTTGCCTGTGATATAAATAGGACCTACTGGACAGACAGGTATGCATTCAAGAGATTAGCCCATCTATAGAACAGGCTCCCCATCCATGTGAGGCAGAGTTCCTTCCTAACTCAATTCAAGTGCAACTTGGACAATTGGATGGGGAACAGGAAATTCATCCCTGGTTTGGCACCTCTGTCTCTACTGGACACAGGCAATATGTAAATGGTTCATCTCCCAGGCCCTAGCTTGTAAATGTTTCATCTCCCAAGCCCTTGCTTACACTTATTAGGGATATCAGAACTTGTCAGCGATTTGGGATGCATGGCTAAGCTTAAAAAGGCCCTTGTGGTCATTAGCCTATTAAACAGCTATGAATCTATCTATGTTACAATTAGAATCATCAAACTCTGTTTTCTCATGAATAATTTTACAGGAAATGTCCATCTGTAATGATTTCTGCATAGTAGGATTTATTGCCTGCAATGCCTGCCTAGCCAAGGTGAGGAAGTTATTTTTTTTAACAGTAATGATTTAATCAAAACAAACAATGTTTAAGTATTTGTTTTCTCTTAATAAGAGCTCTAGCAGAAGAGGACCAACTCAAAGGTGGAACGTCTGCCTTGTTTAATGGTCTCTTGCCCCAGATAACCCGAGAAAAGTCTCTTGAATGTCTCCCAGACCCAGAGAAGATGGTTTTCCCACTCCCATATTGGACAGTGGAAGAACCAAAGAGATGTGGCTAACTCTCTGCTCATACTGGCCAAAAGAACTACAACAGAGGAAACCAGGGATGTAAGTGAGTGGTCTGAGGAACAACCAATAGCAGATTCATCACTATCAGCTAAGGTGTAGTCTGTCTGCAACAATGGCAAGGACTCCTTGGTAAGTATTTTTTTTCTTTGTAGATACTGTGGGAGAAGACTCATCTGGATCAAAGTGAATATGTATGCTGAAATTGTGCAAGAAGCACCAAAGGCAGGAAGCATAGCTCAAATGAGTTGGTCAGAAGGTAAATTCTCATTGAATGTTCACAAGCAGCACAGTAACACTCAAAACACTTTTCCCAGTCCCTTAGGTTATAACTCCTGTATACACACACACACACACACACACACACACACACACACACACACACACACACACACACACACACAATCAAAATGGCAGGTAGGTTATCACAAAGTGAGCATAAGCATTACACCCACACAGAATCAAAATGGCAGGTAGGTTGTCACAAAGTGATTATAAGCATTACACTGGCACACAAGTTCCTGTCCATTCTTCCATAAACTTTTCTGTCCTAAAAATTCTGTGTCTACATAAGCAGTATGCTATTTTTCAAAAGAGTAGTCCCAGATACCTTAAAGAAACATCTAATACTGTGAAAAGATAGTGGGTCTCTTAAAGGTGAAATAAGCTGTCAGTAAAACAAATAGATAAAATGCAAACTTTTTCTAAAAAGGCAATTATTTTTAAGTCCCCAACTTATTTTCCAGACACAAAGCTCTTAATCAATTGCTGCTCCTGTGAAGTCCAAGCAGTGCTTCCTCTGAAGAAGGCAAGAAAGTACTGGACAGCTTCACTCTGATTTCCCTCCTTGTGATTAGCCGATCAGCAGTTGGAGTAAGGGAGTGGAGGGGAGCCAGGGCTTTTTGAAGCTGTCCGGTTGCTATTCCCTAGTTGGGAAACAACCCATATAGCCTAAGTGCTACTTCTGCAGAGGGAATGATGAACATCTTTGATTCACCTTTATATACTGAGATTAATCTGACAAAATTTCCACAGTGCTTTTTTCATGTTGCTTTTGTTTTGTGACCATCAAACAATGCCTTTTGTGTCTCAACATTATTCTTAACATTTTGCTACCAGCAAGCCCAGGCAAAGCCTTTGTTTAATTCTCATTCAAATTCATATATCATTTTCTTGAATTAAAATTCTCACTGTTAGCATACTTAATAAAATCAATTTCTCAAAGTTCTAGAAAGGTATTCACAGCAAAGTTAATCAGCTGATCAAACAAGCTAGTATAATAATTTCTAGATTTCATTTCTTGTAAAACAATGCACTCTCAAACTGAAGTTTCTTACAAATAGCTGAACCAGTGGTATTGAGGAATAAAGGCATTACTACGGCCCAACAGACCCAGGTTTGATTAGTGGCTGGAATGATTGACTGAATGATAGAGGAGGAATAGATGTACCCATCCTGGGGAATGTGGGCTGTTGTGTGGGTGAACCATGGTGGAGGATAATGAAGTCCTGGTAGGGGTGTGTCCCAAAGTTGGGTGACAAAAGGGTGATATGCAGAGGTGAGTAAATATGCTACATGCCCTCCTTGCATGCCCAATCCCTCAAAAAATACATGGGACTACAACGGGGGGGGGGGGTAACCTAGAAAGTGAAAAACTCTCATCTGATTGTTACACATAAACGAAAAAAAAAGGATGTCTTTAAGTTCCATTACTGGCCTCAGCTACTTCTAAGTACGTATGGTGGACAAAATGGAAAGTTCATGACCTGGCATGAACATGGGGCATTGGGTAGGAAGGATATAAGAGGAAGTAGGGAGCCTAAAGTGCTTAAAAAGAAAAACTTTCTTACAGCTTAAAATGAATCCTTGTTTAAGGCAATATCAGCTTTCTACATCAAACAGACGTGAGCCCTTTAGATACGGTAATTTTATTTTCTCTGAACATTTTCACACAGAAGTTAATAATATTAAAAGTATCTTCGATATTTAGCAGTCAAAATCAGCAGCATTTACCTTTTGAGCAACTGCTTCTAATTTTTAGTGTTTACATATATTTTTCAATTTTAATATACATTAAATATACACATCTATTTATATATATATTTTTATATACATTAATTCACATTCAATATTTACACAATTATATATATATTACATAATTTTTTTACTTTTTGTCAGTATTTATATATACAGTTTTTTTATATATACAACTTGTTACTATGAACTATTTCAAATGTTCATAACACAAACATGATATTTTTATAAACTTATGATTATAAATGTTTTTACAATTAATTAGTTATACAATTATACATATATTTCTATATATATTTATTTTTAATATTTTTATTGCTAGATGTTTACATTAGTTAATCAAAGCAAACACATAGACTAGAGTTTCTTTTCCAGTATACTTCCTTGTTTTATTTTGTATTATGCTGCTTTATATGGATTGTTTGAACTGTTTCATTATTCAATCAATTTCAATTTGATGTTAAATGTCAATTAGTTTTTATTAGGTGATGTATATATAGAACCTTGTATTTGCTGTTAGTGTTTCTGATGAAGGTGTAACGAAAACGCTAATTTTGTTTGGAGAGCGTTTAAACATTCTTGTGTTCAGTACTTGTTCTTTGTTTGTTTGTTGCTGCTGTGGCTTGCCTCATTAAACATCTTTCGTACCTCCTATTGGTGTGCTCCCGGTGATCTACTATTTGGTTTTGGTCTCATTTTCGCTGGTTCCTTTTGGTTTTTAACTGCTTTTAAAGTCCCAGCCATAATTCCATTAATTTAATTTCACTCTGACCAAACTATTTTGAAAAAAAAAACTCAATAGTGAAATGCTTATTAATTCTAAAATCTTTGTAAAAAAGGCTGGGGCAAAACTAGCATGTTTGATGGATTGGTAGAAGGTGTGATATGAAGACTAAGAACTGAAAAGGTTTGCATTTTTAGTTAAATTTGGAAGGACTTAAAAACAAAAAATGTATAAATTTAAAAACAAGTGAAGAAGGAAAAGCTCCAAATGTGTAAGTTGTTCTTACCCAAACAGTAGATGTTCTAATTTTTCACTGCTGCAGTATCCAATGGATTGTATACTGCCAAGGGTACAACAACCAGACAACTTCCAAAAGCTTTCATCCCCTCCCACACTGTCACGATGGCTACTTACATGCTGAATCCATTTATATATTTATGTATGCATCTATATATATATATATATATAAATATATATATATATATATATATATATATATATATATAAACACTTTATAATCTCGAAATACTGAAATGTCAAATTTCAGTATTTCGAGACTCTAATTTCGAAGTTTAAAAATAGTGAAAGTGCATAAACGCGAATTCGAATATCTCAAATTCGTGGTTATGGCTTTACACTACGTAATGTCCGGGATTGTATGTGGATGGTGTGCGGTGCCATGTGTGGATTTAGGTGTTATGTCAGGTAAGTGAGTGTTTTGTAAGGGTTTTGGGTAGAAGTTTGAGTGAATGTGAGTGTGCTGATATGTGTGATGTGTGTGTGAGGGACTGTAGAATGTGTGTGTGTTTACTTTTGTTTACTGTTTGTGATCTTGGAGTTAGCATATATAAGTAGGGGGTGTGGGGATTTGTGGATGTGTGTTGTTTTGTTTGTTTATGTTGTGATGTGGGTGTTGTGGTATATTTGTGGTCTGGTGTGTGCTGTGTTTTAGGTGTTTTGAATTTCTTGGTTTTGGGCTTCGAGGTTTTGTTGTTTCCGGGTTGTGTGGATTCGATTTCATGGTCTTGAAAAACTGAAATTCGAGATTTCAGTATTTCCAGATTAGAATCCATATATATATATATATATATATATATATATATATATATATATACCTATATATATATATATATATATATATATATATATATATAGGATCCGAACGGCAACATAACCGAAACAGATTCGGCCGGACATACTTGCGCAAAACTGCTTTTCACCAAAACGCACTTTCACATAAGTATGCCTGTTGTGGAGATGGCACTACAGTGGGGATAAGGGAAAATTCCCTTTTCCCCACTGTAGTGTGACCTCGGAGTGAGAATATTTAAGTAGGGGGGTGTGGGGGGTGCAAGGGGGCTTGCCCCCCTGCAAAAATGTATAAGTAATGTTTTATTCTTTTTTGTTTAAACGCACTTTAACGGAAGTGCTTTTTTGGTGAAAGCTCTTTCGTTAAAGTGTGTTCGGTGATTGTGGATTCGTACTATTGAACTTTTGTTCAATAGTCCTAGATCCATACATATATATATATATATATAGATATATATATATATATATATATATATATATATATATATATATATATAGATAGATAGATAGATGCATGTATATACACACATATATATTTATACATATTTATGTCTGTACATAAATCCTACAACAAAAGTAGACAATAAGGGGTATAGCGGGTATGGCTACCTAAGTAGTGAAGAATTCATACATCGATTGGTATGGGTAAATGCATCTTACACAACTTTACTATGTTCAACAATCTCCTTGCTGCATTATCCTGTTGGTAGACTGTCATAGCTTATCCAACCTGGGAAGAGGAAGGATAATGGTCCAAAACAAGTCCTTGACCTGGAAAAGAACCAGCTTGTAGTGCTTTGCAAACGGATGGATGGAGGGCCAACATGCTCTGTGTACAATACTGCTAGAGTCCACCCCTTTCCAGTATGCCATTGCAGAAGCTAAGTTTCTACTAGAGTGTGCCTTAACACTTCCTGGAGTAGATTTCCCATGGTGAAAATAACAAAAGAAAAATAAAAAACAATAACAAAAGACAGGTTCCAGGGAGTAAGAAAGGACAACACATTTCTAAATAAACTATTTAGTCTGTTCAGACATGGGTTGACCATCCTCAGTCTCTGAACAGCAAACAGTGAGCTGGTTAGGTTTCCTGAAGGATTTGATTCTGTCAAGTTAGTATCTGGATTGCCTGTGTACATCCAGAATGTGTAGAGTGTTTGCTCCCTTGTGGTTTGGTTCTGGTCAGATAACATGGAGATTGATGACTTAATTCAATGTGAATTCTGAAACATCTTATGGATAAAAGAAGCACTAGTGTGAAGAATGATCCTATGACTCTGGAAAAGCAGATTGGGTTCACCCACCAAGAAAGGTTTCTCTCTCTATGGGTATATATATATATATATATATATATATATATATATATATATATATATATATACACACAGATAGATAGATAGTTAGATAGATACTCTTCTTAAAGATGCCATAGCAATAAGATCAGCCAGGAAGAACCTGTCCATGAAGACATTTCAGGTGTATAACTCCCTTTAGAAACAGATTAACAATAAACAGAGAAGAAAGAAGGGGATCCATGCATCAATATTCAGAAATGGCAACAAGATGTACCTTTTCATATAGGCCAGAAGATTGTAACTCAAACATTTAAGTACCACTTATGCAAACTGCTGGAAGGGTCCTCAGTTAATGGTTATGCACCAACTAGAAAATGTCTTCCACTTGCCAATATGTGATTTTCTGGTATTAGTCTTTCTTGCCTCCTTCAGTACCTGCTGCACATCCTCATGAATGAGGTGCTGAAAAGGCATTAACATTTAAACATCTAGGCAGTCAGTTGTAGTTGTTTGATGTTGGGTGTATCAAATTCCCCTTGTGTGAGTAGATCCAGTCTATGGGGAAGCTTCAGGTAATTGTCACTGGCTAATTCCATAAGAAGGGAGAACAAATTGTCCCTGTGCCAGAAGGGAATCACTACTATGGTTTTTAGAGAGTCTTTCTTAATCTTCAGAAAGTCTTTCTTAATCTTCAGAATTTTCTTGAAAATCATTGTAAATGGCAAAATGCATAATGGAACATCCTTGACCAAGGGAATGAAAGAACATTTTTTTTCCAGGTGGGTTTGCACAGGGTCCTGGAATAGTCTGTTTAATTGTCTGCTTTGAAAGAAAATGAACAGGTCTTCTTAAAGTGTTCTGCAACATCTGGGTCAACTCCTAGAATACCTCTGCATTGAGTTGCCACTCATGAGAGCCTCCTCAGTATCTGCCTAGCTTATCTGCCACTATGTTCTGCTCTGACGATATGAAAGAAACTTGAAGAGTTAAGGAATGCTGTAGAGATAACTCCGAAGCTATCATTTCCAGCCATCACAGGGGGTAAAACCTGGTGCCCCATGCTTATGCATGTAACACATGATTGTGGCACTGTCTGTCATGATCTATAAGGGACCTTGGTCCTAGCAATAATGCAGTGACTTTATGGCTTGAATTACTGCCACTGTTTCTTTTACATTAATATACTTTGATCTGTCTGAGTTGTCCAACAGTCCTGACACTTTTACCCTACTGAAACTGTTCCCCAAGCAAAATCTGAGGAATTGGTCAGAACAGATTGTGCTACGGTGGGTGGAGAAAAAATGAAACATAGTATGTGAGCTATCTGTTCCCTCTATAAATGCAGGTCAGACTTCATAAAACCAAAAATTGGAATCTGAAACTCCAGGGGTTGAGCTTGTTTGGTCCACATATTCTTGAGGTACCACTGAATCTTCCATATGTGTAACCTGGCAAAGGAAATCATGAGAATCATAGATGCCACCACACCTAAAATCCTGAGGAATTCTGTGACTGTAACTTGAGACTGCAGCAAGAAATTCAGGAAGAGTCCCAGATGCAATTCACTTTCTCCTCAGGAAAGAAAGCTTTTTGAGACACATAGCCTATTACACAGTCTAGAAACACAATCCTGTGTGATGGAGTAAGGGTGGATTTTTGCAAATTTATCTGGCATCCTAGTTGAGGAAGGAAGATACCTTTCTAAAGGGCTCCTCACTAATAGGAAAAGATTCTTCACAAATAAGCAGTTTGTCTAAATGAGGAAAAATGTGTTGCTTTGCAATCTACAGTGAGACAATATTGGGGCTCGACACTTTGTAAATGCCCTTGGTGCAGTGGAAAGCCCAAAGGGTAATGCAGAGAGCAGATAATGTGATAGAGACACACAAAATATTCAAAATCTCTTGAAGTCCCTTGCTAGTGGAATGTGGCAGCAAGCATCTTTGAGATCTAATGTTACCATAAAGCTCTGACCTCTGAAGGGTCAGCATCCTGAACTCTGAAATCTTTGCACAAAGACTGAGAGAAGTAAGATTCAAGACTGATCTCCAAGGCTGCTCCTTCTTTAGGACTAGAAACATGCTGGTATAAAATACCATTACTACTTGATCTGCAAGAGTATACTTTAGGACTCCATTCTCTAACAGGCGTTGGACAATTGGAGAAAACAGAGCTCTTTTATTGGGTGGATAAGTAGGATTTCCCTGAAATGAATGGGGATTTTCTATCCATGCCCATCTGTAACCATCCTGAGTAACCTTCAATACTAATTTGCTTGAAAGAATTTGTTGCCAAATTTTTTTGCAAAATCAGAAGACAGGCTGTTGCAGAAGAAGGGAAGTAGATGACTTAGATTCTGGCACAGTCATTCAGAGGAGGACACCTGACCCATTTTTTGGAAAAGCAGCTTTCTTTTTTGATTCTTTATTTTCCCTCCTGCCATCTCTTCTTAGGTATCTGTCTATTAGCAGGAGGTACCACTTGCTTTTGATTAGAAAAAAGAAATGTACTAGCTATTGAAACATTATTCAATTTACCTGCCTTTCTAAGTGCAAATAGTTGAGAATCAGGAGTATTGGAGGCGGAATTAAAAGCATTCTCCAAGGCTGGCAAAACAGGAGGAATGAGAACTGTGTGTGAGGTTCTTATAGGTTCATAGGTTGGTACTAGGCTATCAGCCCTAGGGCCTATACAAGCCTAGCCATAACAACTCCCTGGCTATTTCTTCCCACACTATTTACATCCCTGGAACCCTGTCTAGAAGGGCGACTGACGTGCTCCCCGGGGTGAATTTCCTTTCTCCCATCCAATCGTCAAGGTTCCTTTTGAAGAGGACCAAAGAGGTGCTCTGCTTGACATGTATGGGCAGTCTATTCCAGAGTCTGGGGAGCCTCTGGGTCAGGAACCTATGCCTCCAGCATGTTTTGGTTATTGTGATGACAAGGTTTAGATCCCTAGAGTGTGTGGCTCTGTGGGATTGGGATTTCTTTTAGTGTAGCATGCTCAACAGCTCTGGGCTTGACATGGCCTTGTATGTTAAGCAGAGATTACCTCTGAGTAGACAATATGCAACAGAATATAGCTGGAGTTTTTTAAGGCGGTCAGCATAGAACATCTGCTTTACACCTGTGATTCTTTTAGTGAGGTATTTCTGCTGCCTTTCCATTTGTTACAGATGTCTTGAAAGGTACATACCAAACAGGCCATTGTATTCGATAATGGGTCTAATGAGAGATGAGTATAGTGGGACAATGACCTCCTTTTTTCTGGATGAAAAGCCCTTAGTGATGAGGTGTGCCAAATAGAATGATTTCCTGACTGTTGTGGTGATGTGGTTATCGAAGGTGAGACCACTTTCCACCTGTGTCCCTATGTCTCTTATCATATTTTCGGTGTTTAGTGTACTACCACCTATGTGGTAATTCATGGTACATGTTTTTTTCCCAGAAGGGATAACTATACATTTCTTGGCATTGAGCTTGAGCCCATGGCTCTGGCACCAAGCATATGTTTCTGTAAGGCCCTCTTGTAGAGTATCCACATCATTTGGGGATTCAATAATGGCTCCCAGTTTGCAGTCATCTGCGATCTTTGTTAGCCAGAGTCCCTTAGTGTTTGCCTGTACTTCAGAGAAGTAGATGCCAAACAAGAGCAGTCCCAGGACTGAACCCTGAGGTACTCCACTTGTCACTTGTCTGGAGTTGGATTTGGAGTCAGCTACTTTTACAGTGTGGGTTCTGTCAGTAAGCCAGTTGGAAACCCACCGAGTGATGTAGTGATTAATGCCCATCTTAGTAAGTCTATCTATGATTCCAGAGTGGGGGATGGTGTCAAAGGCCTTGGCAAGGTCCAGACAGGCTGTGTGGACTGCCTTACCCTCATCCACGGCTCTGGAGACTGATTCGAAGAAGTCAATCAGGTGCAGTAGACAAGATCAGTACTTCAAGAACACAAACTGGGTGGGGTCCAGTGTTTTAAGGTTGCCAATGTCTTTGTTGGTAAGTTCCATGATAATACGTTCCATGGCTTTGATGATCAGGCTCGTCAGACTGATGGAGCGGTAGTTCCCAGGATCCAAGGTGGATCTCCTCTTCTGGAGTGGGATAACTGTAGCTGTGCACCACTCAGTCGGCACGAAGCCTGAGGTGAGGCTATGATTAAACATGACACTTAGGTGAGGTGCCAGTTAATTTTGTAGTTCATGTAATACACAGCCTGGGATGTCATCTGGTCCCATGGATGCTGTATTCTTAGCTTTGCAGAGTGCGTTTTTATCTGTGTGGACATTATTACCGGAATTTGGCAATCTTCCCATTTTGAGATGGGCCATTTAGGGGGTTAGAGGGGGGTGAAGTTGGCACTGAATTGATCTGCCAGGATATTGGCAATATCCTTGGGATCAGTATATTTAATGCCATTCTGTTGTAGCTCAGAGCAGATCTGAACATTGCCATTTAGATTCTTGACATATCTATAGAATCCCTTGTGGTTGTCTTTGGAATCTTTGGCAATTTCATTTTCATAACTAGCTTTGAAGGATTTAATGAGGGATCTCAGCTTCTTACTGAGGCTAGTAAGGGAGTTTTTTGCATCCTGGGATTTTCCTCTTTTTTGCAACAGTTTCTTCCTTTTGTTGTAAAGTTTGTTTATGGCAGGGGACCACCAGATTGGCTTCCTTTTTTTGGAGAAGAGCATCTTTGTTCTATTTGGGATCGCACGATTCATGCATGAGTTGATGTGCTCGTACAGTGCCTTAATGTAGGATTCAGCAATCAAACTTTCAGTTCCTGCCTGCATGGGTGTCATGAAGTTTGTCACTTCTGACTTGAGTAGCATGAAGTTGGCTTTGGAGAAATTTTTTATGGCGGTTTCCTTACTGGGGGGTGGGGGGTGGGATGTGGATGTTAAGGGTGATTAGCTTATGGTCAGACCTGACTAACGAGGAGGTGACCATAGGTGTGTAGCATCGATTTCCCATGTTGGTAATGACCAGGTCTAGGATAATGGAGCCTCTGGTGGGACTATGGATTAGTTGATCCAGGACGTTGGAATTTATGAATTCCAAGAACTGTTGGGCAAAGGTGTTGGTGCATGAGTAGTTTTCCCAGTTAATGGCAGGGTAGTTGAAATCACCCAGTATTAGGGTGATTGGTTGTATCTTAATATTTTCCAGTATGTTTAGAAAGGTGTAGTAAGAATCTTGGGGCATGGTGGGAGATCTGTAGCAAGCTACAATTTGGATTGCAGTCTTACCTAGTGTTAGTTGCACCTGGAGAATTTCAGGCACATTGTGTTGGGCAACTAGCCTGGTGGTGTGAATATCCTTGGTGAATATGGACACTCCTCCACCTTTAGTGTTTCGGACCTGGTTTGGTGGCCGAAAAGTGTGATAAAAGTTGTAGCCTAGTATTGCAGGGGTGCTGTCTGGATCCTTGAACCAGGTCTCAGTTACTGCACAGATATTGATGTTCTCCATTTTTAGGAGTGCCTCAAGAGAGTGCATTTTGAGGTTTAGACTTCTAGCATCAATTAGCATTACCTTCAGAATTTGCATACTTGTACCTGTTACGGTGGTGGTTTTCTCCTTTGAACTTTGCCTAAAAAAGGCACTATAGGGGTGGCAAGAGCCTAAGCCAGTAACCTGACTTTCAGGGGCTACAGGTGCAGACCATCTCTGGCAAAGCATCCTGGTCTGTCGATCATGTTGTCCCAGGCAGACAGATACTGGATCCCCTTTGAATAACACTGGAGGTTTAGCCAATTGTTGAAGTCAATTATTTTGTCCTTATATTGTGGTATCATTATGGGCGAAGGCAGGATGCTACTCAGGGCTAGGGTCATACCTGCCTGGGCCACATGATGCGAGAGCTCTTCCATGTCTCTTTTCATGCTCTAATAAATCATAGAATCTACCCATTTCAGGGGGAACATCCAACACTTTCCAAGAAAATCTGTCCTAAGTCTGAAGTCGCTAAATGTTCAAATTCAGTCTTACTGTCTAAAGAACCAGAGTTAATGTCATGGAACCCTCAGACAACATCATTACACTGTCTCTGTCTAAATCAGAATTCTATGATCAAATATCCTCATCCCTAGGAGAGGAGGAATAAGGAACTGCATGAGGCATGTGACACTTAGCGTTAAAATCTTGCAACAAACTCTTGGCTAAGGTAATTTCAATTTTTAGTGACAGAAATCATATGCTTATTGTCACAATTATTAATTTTCTAGTTCTTTTTCCAATGACATCTGTGGATGAAGGTGTGTATATATCACTTTATCAAATAATCATTACATTGAATACCTAATGATCAAAACCTAATTGTCTCAACTGCTATTTGTTGAAGTACCTAAACATCAAAGGAAATGTTGAAAAGCATTAGTTGGTCATCCTAGAATGCTAGGTTCATAGCAGTATATAACACAAGATTCGTAGTAGAAACTCCCACTTAAACCCCGCCTACTATCCAACAGTTGGATAAAATAAAGTAATATTCATACCAATGGCAACATGAATATTCATTGTGTGATCTTTGTTTACCCTTTTCCTCAATGTGGTGTGATCTTGGAGTTGGTATACTTAATTTGGGGGGGCAGCCCTCCACATGGGGGGGTACAGCGGGGCTTGCCCCCCTGTAAAAATGAAGCAAAGAAAGTGGGGTGCTTATTTTAAAAGTCAAGAAATACCCGTTTTAGTTGTTAGGTTGTTTGTAAGGATACGCCCACTTTTGCCGAGATTGGTTTGCTAGGTTATTTAGTTATAGAACGTGTTTTTTTGTAATTTTATTTTATTTATGTAGCATTTGTGTTAGCTGTGTTTTGTACAGTTTTGTATGCTGTTCTGGACATTTATATTTTAAAGTTTATTGGATTACCATGTAGTAATGTATGGTGTCGGCCAACAGAAATATTTTGGTAACTTTTTGTTCGCTGTTTAGGCACTTTGATGAATAGTGGCTTTGACAATTAGGATTCAAGGATTAGGTATTCAATGTAATGATCATTTGATAAAGTGATACAGACCCAATGAAGACTGTGAGGGGAAAGCATATCATGCCAAGCAGGAAGTCTGTTTCCACAGTCACCACAAGGAGATCCTCTGGGGGTGTCCCCAGCAATTGAAATGGATGGTTCTCTTATGCCCACACTGGACACTGGAACAGCCAAAGCAGATGCATCTGGCTCCAGATCCATAATGGCCAATAAGGCTGCAACAGAGGTATTCATGGAAACCAACAATTCCCATGAAAAACCAGCAGTGGTCTGAGGAACCATTGGCTGAGACTCTGACTGAGCCCACTGTATGTTCAGGGGGTTGTACTTTGACTGATTTTCTTTTTCAATACAGTGGAGGAAGGAACATCAGGACTGGGAGAGGTATCCATGCTGTAGCCAGTAAAAATGCCTTATTGCTGGTATGAATTGCTGGAAAGACTCAGTTGGAAGGTAAATTGTTAGACAGGAGTTCACAAGCAGCACACTTTTATCTTTTAAAAGGAGCAGAGGATTTGGAATATAACCTGGGGACCTGAAAAATCCTAGGAACTCCTAACATTAGTTTACATCTATCATCCCATTGCAATAGCACCTGCATAACAGAAGGGCCAAACAAAACCTCCCTGTCTAGAGGAGACTTCTATAAGTTGTCTGAAAATTTTTGATTGGGTATCAAGACAAATCTTCTTAAGTCTGTAGCCAAAACAGAAACCCTAGAAAGAGTATCAGCACAATCATACACACTTTTAAGGCATGTTTAGACACTCAAGACAAATTAGCCACAAATGGATTCAAATAAGATCTCTGTTCAAAACTCAAATGTAAAAGCAATATGCAGTACAATAAACTTCTGTCAGACCTAAGTCCATTTCACAGAAATTGCACTGAGAGAACACAAGAAAAGAAGAAAAGCTGTCACAAAGTGTATCCAAGCACCAAATATGAAATACATTTCTATCCCTGAAATACACTTCATACAACAAGCACAGCAGGAACACTCTCTATAACCTGGGACTGGACTGTATACTTCTGTCCACCCCAAATATAACTCGCTATTGCACACTTTAGAGCAATGTGTCCCAGTTTAATACCTCTGATAGACTCACACTTAAATAAATTAAATCTAACACCTCCAAACATTTCTGGGAAAGCCTGATACAGATTTCCAGCTGTGCCCCTTCCCCAAAATAATATGGTAACCCACTGCCATAATCAGACAGACTACATGCCCTTTTAAATGGGTGCCCAATTATGAAAAGTAGATATTAAAACACATAGTAGCAAATGACCTAAAGCAGCCAGGCTTTCAGAGTGGTGCAGGAAGTTATCGAAGCATGTATAAGCACTATCAATTCATTACAGAAAACATGACTTTACCAGCCACTATGTAAGTTAATAAAATATTTAATAATGAACAAAATGATTAAATAAATGTAAAACAGTAATTTCTAATAAACAAACAGAACTCAGTAACCAGGAAAATGAAATCAATACTGAAGGATAGAAATCCAACATTTAGAAAAGTTCTAACTGATCAGTTATAAATTCATGTCTGACTAAAAAACACTGTCCCTGATCTAAACTAAATTATTACAACAGAGCAAAGGCAGGCTTACAGTACTTTTTGATTCCTTTTGGGTATCCACTCCACAGTACAACTGTGAACAACTGACAACTGCAACTGGCAACTGTAGATGGCTATTAACTAGAAACAACTCACCTCAGCTGTCTTCAGCAGGCTCTTTTATAGTCTAGCTTAACTGTCACAACTGTTCCAGTTTGAATTTTCAGTTGATATTTTGAAAAATCAACCAAAAGCATTTTACTATAGTTCCTTCATGTCTTTCAGCTCCTGACAGAAACACTTAATTTAAAATTTCTCAAAATGAAGTACATAGGTTCATACCAGGCTAACAACCACTGGAGTCTAGACCATGCATCACAAATGTATCCCACAACTTCTTTGAGTCTCAGTGGTCATTTAAAGAAATATTGCATTCAACACTGAGGAGACAATCCTTCAGCCCAATCAGTTCTACTTTACAAAGCATTTCCATAATACACTGAGCTACTGAAGCATTGTTTTCTCAACAAACAACCCCAGTATTCAATAATAAGCCCTGTTCCAAAAATATCAATTTCTGACAAGAAGCCTCTGATATTAATAAAATTACCAGTATGCTTCAGAAAATAGAAAATGCATAAAAATATTCTAAAATATTCCCCATAAGGGAACTTATCTGACAGAACTGAAGCCTGTAGCCAGTGGCTGTTTCTTGTGAAGACTGTCAGCTGTTATTCATTGAGATAGCAAGAAAGTTATGAAGATTTTTAGCCACTCTGGCTGTTAATGTATCTCCCTCCAAAATGGCTTCACCCTTATAAGCAGTTAGAGTGACAATATAGGAGGGGATGAAAGTTTTAGGAAGCTGGCCAGTTGATGTATCCTTGACTGGCTATGCCACTGCAGCAGTGAGAATGACGAACACTGTATGCATGTCACAGTTATCTCTAATGATAACTGGAAAGATGCACTAAAGATCTGATTTAAATGTTTTGATTATACCAGTTATGCAAATAAAACCATCACTTAGAAGTACAAGTGTCGTTTTCAGGAGAGTAATGAGTGTGGCCTGTATACCTCATATGTTTCTGAACTGTGTTGTAATTGTATTTCGGATATACATATATATATATATATATATATATATATATATATATATATATATATATATATATATACACAGAGAGAGAGAAAGAGAGAGATATGGGTGTACTTTGTTTAAACAAATGTAAGTTTAAACAAATCTGAATTACCTGAGCTGATTCCACTGAAATGACATTACAATGAATGCACAGACTGACAAATTCCTTTCCCAGTAAACTGTGCCCTCTCTTCCATTTAGTGTGATCTTGGAGTTGGTATATTTAAGTAAGGGGTCGTGGGAGGCACAGCCCCCCCCCCTCCATTTTGGTGGGATTACTTTTGCTCCACTTTGGACCATTACCATGGTGGCCAAGTAGTTTCTTTCACAGGGAAAACAATTCAGCAGTCCGTGTGTTCATTCAAATGTCTTTTTGGTGGAATCAGCTCAGGTAATCAGATTCATTTAAATTACTTTCGTTTAAATGCAGTAGATCCATATACACACACACACACACACACAAACACACACACACACATATATATATATATATATATATATATATATATATATATATATATATATATATATATATATATATACACACATACATGTGTATGTTTGTGTATGCGCACTACATAGAGCACTGTGATCTCACTCTGAATCTGCAAAAAAAAATAAACAGATAGCTTTCTTAAGCAGCTCTCAGCACTGTTAAACAAAAGTATCATATCAGAACATTAGCAGCAGCCAGTGCTTGTCACCACACAGCAGCAGTGAAAAGTTAGATTCAAACGTTGTTACACATTTTGCTGTCTCTCTCTCTCTCTCTCAAACACACACACACACACACACACACACACACACACACACACACACACACACACACACACACACACACAAATAATTTTGTGCTTGTGCTTCTTGTTTGTTTAACTGGTTCTCCATTACACATATAAAGCTCCAAGTAATAATTCTTTAACTGGTTCTGCATTAAACATATAAAGCTCCATGTAATATAAAGAAATATGATCAATTTTCTCTTTTCATAACTCATTGTTTTTCTTTGATTTGGATGTTAATATTCACCTCAAAAGTAAAACTCTTGAGATAACTTAAACACATAACGAGCTATTTATGATCAGAAACCCCCTAAAAATCCTCTATATTCTACATGTTATTTGGATTTAACCTCAGGCTTTGGTAGAAAGTCAACTCATGTGATTCAGTCTACCTACTCAATAAATAACTGAATAAAAAATACATTACAACTCAGATAATTCCCATTTTCTGGAACATGCTCCCAGTGTTTGTGAAACAGGATTCCTCCCAAATCCTATTTAAGTGCAACTTGGACCAGTGTATGGGTAATCTGAAATTCACCCCTGACCTGGCAACTATGTCTCTGACAGACAGAGGCAGTCAGTAAATCACCCCTATATAAATCAGATTTGAGGGTCACATATAGGTTGCATCATGCCTACACTTATAAGATCCATAGTGGTTGTTAGCCTAGTATAGACCTATAAACCTATGAACCGATGAAACTATAAACCCCTAGCATGCAGTAATGTCAAACAGAACGTTATGATGCGCTGTCAAAGGAGAAGAATACAAATAATAAGCCATACCTCAGGTTAAAGTGCATCAGGTACAAGTTATACAAAATACAAAAAGTAATATAATTTGGTTAATAGCTTGTTGAACTGATGTGAAAACAGAGGCTCAGGAAGTTTTGCATGCACTCATTAGATGATGGAAGAAAGACTTGGACAGTATGTTGCTTTTTTATTTAGTGCACACAGAAGTAAAACAACTTTGGCAGGCATGCAGATAATATCAGCAGCAGGAATGGGGACCTTCAGTGTGGGTAGAAGGAACTATTTATCTTCACTGCCATGGTGACAGGGTCCTGGACCTTTAGAGCAGATCAAGGACAGGACATAGTGGAAGGCAAAATGGATGAAGGGATGGCCAAAGATATTTAGAAAAGGCAGCAAGTTAAGAAACTTTTCATTCTATACATCTATCATCTTTGTTTATTCATATATATATATATATATATATATATATATATATATATATATATATATATTTATTTATTTATTTCCACTTCTGGCCGCGCTACATATGCACTGCATCTTTTTTCATATGAGCATTTTTCAATGGTTACATGCAACACTTGATGTGAATGCAGTAATGCAGTTTCATTAGGGTAACTATTTCTCGTCAGTTAATTAAATAAAATGTATTTTAAAATGCCAAATAATTGATGTCTGTTAGCTCCTGAACACAACAAACTACAGAGATCCATCATCCATAAGAGGAGTCCTTATCTCAGGATATACATCACGTCATGCTTTCTCAGTAAGACCAAAACTGTTGTGTGTCACCAATTTTTCCTACAGCTGAGCTTCTACTATAACACATTTACCGTTCAGTCTTAAACGAAGATAAGGAGGTAATTAGCAATTCTGAGAAAACGTATTGTGACTTTGCACAAATCAACTTCACAGCAGGCTACTGTAAAATGTTATACATTGTTATGGACTGAATAAATGCAGCATGAACCTTGATGAATACACAGCTTGTTCTTTTTAAGTATCTACGGATGTTTGTTACCATGAGAGTTGAAAAGGGGAGATTAAAATGCCTCTTTTCATATTAGCAATTCCCAAAATATATTATTTAGCCTGATTTTATCTGATTGACATGATTGGAGTAAAATGGTAATCTGCAAAATAAATAAACAAAATAATTAAATCCTGCATTAATGAGACACATGTTGTTTACTTGTCCATTTTATAAACACTTGTTTATGTTCTGGCGATGTCTAACTCATGTCCCTCTCTTCCTTTTTAACTCCTTTACAGAGCAATATAAATTGAAATAGCATATAATGAAAAGAAAAGAAGTACTTCAAATGCCATCTGTATACATTCATACATTCACTGACGCGTATACGTATGTGTTTAAATATACTTTATATATATATATATATATATATATATATATATATATATATATATATGTGTGTGTGTGTGTGTGTGTGTGTGTGTGTGTGTGTGTGTGTGTGTGAGTGTGTATGTGCATGTTTACATTCTATATCTGTATATATATATATATATATATATATATATATATATATATATATATATATTTATATGAGTGTCTGTGTGCATCTGTTGATTTTGTTATATGTTCAGATCAATACAACTGAGAACAGCTGCTTGTTTACATAGCCTCTTGCAATGGCAAATGACATGTCTTTAAAAAGTAGTATAAGAGAAACTAAGGAACAAATGATTACACAAAAGAAAAGTAAGTGTCCCAATACAAATATTACTGTACACAGACTACAAGACAAAATGTATTATTATTAAATGTAGGGTAATGCTTATATACACTTGTTAACCAGGTAAGTCCACTATGTACAAGTGTCCCTTTTCAGGTGTGACCCCGAAGCCCTGTTTTGTTAAATGACTTGCTTAGAGTGGAACAGCTGACAAATGAAGAAGGAAAAGGTCAAGCCCAACAGCTCAGAACTTTACTTCTCTGTAATAACTGCCAAATTTGAGAAGCAAAACCTTGATGGTATAACATTTGTAAAATATAGTTAGTAGCAAAGTAAGATGAGCACTGTTCTGAATATAATTTTCAGAGTATATCTTGGAATTATGCGGATAAGAAAATCTTTCAGTTTCATAAGCCAGAATGGATCAGAAACATTGAAAAG
The DNA here is from genome assembly GCF_019279795.1 of Protopterus annectens. Classification (NCBI taxonomy): domain Eukaryota; kingdom Metazoa; phylum Chordata; order Ceratodontiformes; family Protopteridae; genus Protopterus; species Protopterus annectens. The sequence goes on from NC_056729.1 coordinate 146,898,818, forward strand.
AGGTGAAAGAGGCATAATGTCTGGAACAGTACGTGTAATTACCTGACAGAATACACCATGCAATTAGAGTCTGGATAGAAGTGTGTTGAACATTGCAACAGAATATGTGTGTGTGTGTGTGTGTGTGTGTGTGTGTGTGTGTGTGTGTGTGTGTGTGTGTGTGTGTGTGTGTGTGTGTGTATATATATATATATATATATATATATATATATATATGTATTCACTTGTGGTAAGCTTAGTTATGTTGTACTTAAAGCACAGTTATTCAAACCTATTGTATTGAAAGCACAGTCATTTAAACCTATTGTATTGAATGATGTGAACATGCAATTATTTTTATATTAGAGAAAGCCCCATTCATAGCCATGTAAGATTTTGTATTTACATTTTCTCACTCAATGTAACCTGCTCTGAGATTGCACAAACTTTGACCAAATACTAATATTGGTTCCTTTGAGTCTGTTTGATCAAACATGCTTGTGGGACCACATTTTGCTGAGAATCAATAATAATCAAATACATAAATATCCTTTATGTCTTTATCGAAGTACCGGATCACCTATTATAAATCCTTTCCTTTTTATTATTCCACTTAGAGTTAATACTTAAGAACTATTCTAATCCACACTGAAAAAATTCACCAGTCTCAGATTCTACCTAATTAAACAAATAGGAATATTGACTGAGCATTTGAATGCTAATATTAACCTGTATAAAAGGTTAGTCTAATTAATTGATCTTATCAAATAAAATAAGCCTTACTCTACCTCTACAATTTTGACTTGGGGGGGGGGGGGTAAAACAATTGTTCAACTCTTATAAATGCAATCCTTAATGGCATGTAGTCCACCCACCATGGAATATAAATATTGTTGTTCTGTTATAATATTAGGGTAAAATAAACATAGTTAGGCAACTATCTGCAAACTTCTCACAATATGAACAAGTACTGGACAAGGCTACCTTACTTTAGCTTCACTTTCCATCATGCACTTCAACCACAGCACAATGAATAAGGAATGATATGTACGGATGGGTTCACTGTCACCAGAAACAGTTATAAAGGCAGCCTGCATTCAGATATTTTCTTAGCTGCATTATTTAAATTACTTATGTCTCATTTTGGAATGATTTATGTGAACATGATCCAGTGTTACGTTATATAATTAATTAGAAAAGCAGCTGAGTGTGACACTCCTTATTCAATAAGTTCTTAGCATTTGGCATGTTTCCATCGTCTCCTTAACTTTGTTGATTACCATAATAACTTTAATAACTCAAGAACTTGAAAGAGCAGTGCACCTTACCAAGATCGTTGATTGAAATGTCAAATGCAGTCAGAATCAGCACTCATTCTCAGTTAAAATGCTTTGGCCATGCTATCTTTTATGCTCTAATAAGAGAACATTTACCTCATTGTTTATTTGTTTGATTGTTTATCTGGTTTGAAAGACTGGCACATGAACCCTTTCTAGCCATGCATGCATTAAAATGGCATGGGTAAAATGTAAATTAGATAGATATGTAAACATTGAGACCCAAGCAAAGAGTAAAAAGGTTACGCAGAAAAATCATATGGTAAAAACTGCAAGAAAAACTCAACCAAGTAGAATCTTCACTTTGCAATATTTAAATTTCCTGTAGTGGAGGCCTGTAGGACACATGCAAATGATTCCTTAAAGACATGCCGTTGTTTCAGTTATCTGGTTTCTGAATACCCCTGAGTTACTAGTCTATCGATATATGAGCATCATAAGAAGCATTGTGTTACATTCATTGAAAGCTTTTAGACCATGTATTTTGTATATCAATAACCTAGAGGTAGGAAGAACAGAGATATCGGTGGACATTTGCTTCTTGTTCCTATCTGTGAGGGACAGATGTGCTAAACCACTGGAGAATTTGTGGTATCCTATCATTTTTTCCAAATTATAGAACTGAGTAAGAGACATATTTTATTTTAGGTCAAATGGAACACAGTTCTGTAGAAAAGTCAATCTCTGTTATATGTACCTGTCCCTCCAACATGTTCTGTTTATGTTGAAATGTCAGCCCTCTGTTTTCCCACTATGATAGAATTGTAAATGCATGATGAATATGGCACCATTATATGCACACAGACACATATGCACAGCAGAACACATGTTAAGCACAGCTGCATATCTTGTGTGGCAGTGTGCTGCACTTCCGGAGTAGAAGTACCTATCAGGAGAAAGGTGAAGATATACAATGGCCATTTCTTCTTCACTTCTTGCACTGCATGTGTAATCAGCTACTATTATGGTCAATACTAACTTGGTACTTCCTTTCTGGAGACACAAGTAGTAGATACCAAGCCTGTCAAGATATCCAAGCCAGTACCTGTTATGAGGTGCCAGCTCTCCTGCTATAATGTAACACCAAAAATGCCCCCACCTCTGCCTACAGAATAAAATTTGTTTACCCTCCCCTTGCACTAAGGCTCTGTGCAACAATATCCTGGGCCTTTTTCTTTGTATATGAGATAATACCTTCACCCCTCCACCATGCCATACCTGAGGGGCAATAAGCATATGTGGCTCACTCTTCCATATGTGGGAGATAAATAAACATACTGACCCTCCCTCTCTGTGACAGGCGCACAATCATTGTAGGGGACTAAAAGTTACATCTCTGTCTTTATTTTTGGTTTAATTTCTCCATGTCTTTTGGTATTCAAATGCCATGATGAGAATAGATGACATTAGTAAGTCAAAGTACAATTAAAGTTCATGAAATTAGTATTGTTTCCGTATTTGATGTTTGAAGGGACTGCTCTTCGTAGCACCTGCAATGTGTCTAGAACTGACTCCTTCTCCGATTCATATGGAGTTACGTGTATCGGTAACATATCTAAATACAACTGTAAATTGTTTTTTATGAGACTTATTGCTCCTACTACTATTGGACTTGTCTGGATATCCTTCTTCCATATTGTCCATATTTCTACCTGCAAATTCTGGTATTTAATGACTTTGTGTCTCTGTGTACATAAGGCACTATAATCACTGGGTTTACCAATTTCAGTGATCAATGCTACTTTTGTCTTCTTTTCATGGACTACTATATCTGGTTTTCTCACATGTATTTTTGAACTTTTTGTAATGGGTGATTTCATGTGACATAAACTTCATAACATTTTATAATGCTTTGTGGCTTATGTTTCCAATGCTTCTCAGTTACTTCAATATTATAACATTTGTACAATCCCCAATGCAACAGTCTTGCCACATTATTGTGCCTTTCAGTATACAGCCCTTCTGCCATTAGTGTATCACACCCAGCAACAACATATGTGACTTTGTCAAATTCTGCTTCACATAACCTGCACTTGTCTGTTTCTCACATATGTTCAATGGACTTTGTAAGCCAACATGTATGTAGTCCACTATCCTGGGCGACCAATATTGTCTTTTGTCTTTTGGTTTAAATTCACCTCTCCCTAACCATTTCTGTATTAGATCTTGATCAGCATGAGGTTGTTGAAGGAGTTTTCTGTTCTTGCAACAATATTTATGCATTTTCCACATTTCTTACCTTCTCATCTAGTTCTTCACCTTATATTCTTCATTTTGTTTTTTGGCACATTCAGTTGCTGCCTGATTTTTATCTACTTCTCGTTTGATTTCCATTCTTGCTTGACACCGATATGCTTCTGCTAAACTAAGTAGGGAAGTCATCTTAGACTTATTCTCCTCATGTTTGAATTTTGTAAGGTCAGCAGATATGTATGTAGTCCTACGACTGCAGATCTATACATGTAATCAATTTTAGTTCTTCACCTTATATTCTTTATTTTGTTTTTTGGCACATTCAGTTGCTGCCTGATTTTTATCTACTTCTGCTTTGATTTCCATTCTTGCTTTACACCGATATGCTTCTGCTAAACTAAGTAGGGAAGTCATCTTAGACTTATTCTCCTCATGTTTGAATTTTGAAAGGTCAGCAGATATGTATGTAGTCCTACGACTGCAGATCTATACATGTAATCAATTTCAAAGAGGTCCATAATTCCTTCAAAACATGGAACATATAATTTTTATAAATCATTTGATAAGCATGAATTATTTTGTTTTGTTTTGTTTTCCTTTCCAACTGATCCAATACCTTTTGGGGCCAGTCAGTCACCCCAAACCTATAAGTTAGAATAGCAAGATAAATTGATTTATAACTTAGACTTTGTTTCTAGATGTCAGAGATGTTTTCAGTAGTATTTTTAGTCTTCTAAACTATTCCTTACTAAGATTTATTTGCATTTGTTCTTGTTTTATTCTTGATCTTTCATCAGTTCCCAAATATTTATACACTCTCTCCTGCTTAAGTTCTTTTATATCACATTCCTGTCCCAGATTGATATTTTCTTGGTGCTGCAGCTTTCCTGCTTTAATGGTTGTTTTTTCACATTTATCAAGACCAAATGGCATTCTTATATCATCTGAGAAAGATCTGAGCACTTGTAGTTGTGCTTTCAGTTCCTCATCAGATGAACTATACAGTTTTAAATCATCCACAAAAAGAAGATGAGAAGTCTTCACACTTTGTTGTTGTCTGGGAGCCAAATTATAGCCATGACCTAGTCTGTTAAGTAGACGCTTGATGAGTTAAGGGTAAGACAAAAGAGCAGTGGTGAAAGAAAGTCAGCCTGGAATATCCCCCTTTGAATTTGTATCCCTGGGATAATAATTTGTCCTTTTTCATGGCTTAACTACAAAGTAGTTTGCCATTGTTTTATGGTCACTGTAATGTAATTGATCAATGTAGAACTTCTTATTCTTTTTTCACTTCTAACCATTCTGTATCTTTGTCGTGTTCTACAGTATATTCATAGATATGTCTGCAAAATGTGTCTACTTCTTCTTTATGGTGTTTCAATTCATTTTGCCTTGTTTCCTAATTCTCTATAAAACTTTTTATGGATCATCAGTAATTGTTTATTTTTCACTTTTCCTTTATATTTATCTGCATATTTTCTAAGTTTTCCTGCCTGTGCTGATATCTTTAATTTATTATTTGCAATGATGTATAACAGATCCTGGTCTGTTCTGATACTGTCCGTTGCTTTTATTGCGTCTGTCTTTCTAAGTGTTTTTGTTGATCTGTTCCCTCATCTGTATTTTTCTGTCAGTGACACTTCTTGTCTTAATTGCTTTAGAGTTTTCTTTATTCAGTGCTTCCATGATGGCATTTGATTTCTCCCATTCTTTTTCCTTACTGCACTACGTTTTTGTGGTAAGATGTTATCTGTTATTGATTTAGCTGCACAGTAATATATCCTTTTTACTTCTGTTATATGGCATGAATTTCAATGAACAGTCTTGAATACTGTGTTCATCTGTTTTATCAAACTTCTAACATTTTAGGTCTTATGACTTTCTGTAATCTGTTTCTTTCATTGATCTTAATATGTCTATCCATCTCTATTAAATCAAGAAATTCTTCCTTTAGATCATTGTCTTTGAAGCTAAATGCAAATTCTTTGTTTCTGTTTCCTGCAGGCATTCTACAGAAAGTTCCAGAACATCTTTGTCAAAGGAAAAAACTTCAAAGACCAATGCACGTAAGGTTCAGTTAAGGCATATTTATTACTTGCCGCAAGGAGACAAAAACATGCAAATACAAGGATTTGTCTAACTACTAACAGGAAGTATTCTTATTCTTATACTGTTTTACAAGACATGGCCTTCTATGGCTGACGTAATCAAACACAACTTTCAGTATTGTTCTACAGCAGATGTTACTCAGATTTTCTGCTGACATGACTAGATTTGTGAGAAACTTTTGAGAAAAACAACCTGGCCTTGGTGGGCTCTAATTCGTTTACAAGCTTCTATTGTACAGTGTTACATTTCAAGGTACTCTTCTAATTCAGATACAAGCAAATGCTGATTGCAGTTCATATTTTCAAACAGGCTTTGTCCTAATTATCTATAGCTTCTACAGCTGTGTATTTTATCATAACACAAGCGGAACTTCTTGTCTAAGTTTCATACAAGTAGTATTGTTCTATTCATTATTTTTCCAATGCAAGCAGAAATTATCTGCTTCTCAGTAAATTTCCAAGGCACAAGCAAAGATTTCAGCTAACAATACAAGGTCAGAAAGCATCTGCAGTTTGTACAGATTTATGCAGTATGAAATAGAATAAATGTGTTAACCCTTTTCAAGCTCTAAATGCACTAAGCATATTACTAATACACACATGAATACATATTTTTCTGACATTTCCCCCCTTTTAATACTTTTATTCTACTTTCAAAATAAGCATAAACAGTTTGTTTTCTTCTCCTAACCTCTTCCACTCAGGATTTGCAGTTAAGAGAGTCATTCAGTTTAAACTCATGAAAGCATTCAGTTTTTCAATAGTTCTTCAAACTCAGCACTTTGATATAAGGTTTCAGAAACTGACATGTCTATAAGGTCTTTAATCAGTCTTTTCATGCAGGGGATGCCACAACAAACACATACTCCCAGTAGGAGTATTCCTACACAAATGGCAATCAGGATGTTCACTAGGATGGTACCCCACCCCCCAAACCATTTCTGGAAAAAGTCCATCAGTGGGTTTGGGTCTGGTTTGGTCATGGCCGACACTTGCTGAATTACCTCAAGATGATTGTCTATCTCGTGTTTATGGTCAGGAATATACGAACAGCATTCTTCTTGTATTAAAGCGCAAGTACCACCTCTCGCCGCTAGGGTGAAGTCGAGAGCCATGCGGTTCTAAAGCACTACAGTTCTCATAGCATTCAGTTCATCAGTCACCAATTCGAGAGTGGAAAAAGTTGCATTACTCATTACTTTGAGAAGTTTCAACAGTTTTCTCAGCTCCCAAATCGATTTCACTGCTCCATATGCTGGTAATATGCCTGCCCACGATATAACGCTATCACTCAAGTCCATATGTGTCAGTCCTTTGCCTATGGAATGATGGTCTTTCCAACGTGCATTGATTTGTCCCACTGGATTTACAGGTTTCTTGACGACCTCTCGGACATTTCGAATTTTTCCTCGAGGCAAAACTGCAGTGTGTCATATGGCCGGAACCAGGTAACCCAAAAAACAACTGCCGGACCAATTCTCGGATAACCATTTGTATGCCTTTCTGCCACACACAAATTAACAATCCTCTACTTTAGTAGTAACTTTGCTATGAATATACACTCACCCTGCATGAAACATTTTTCTATCTATTATAGACAGTTGTTTATAAAGAACCGAATTATGTTTTACTTCATTAAGTGTTTTATGCATCAATCCAAGAAATGAATCATAATTTGTATTACAATAAAGATCTACATTGTTACCTTTAGTGTAACATTTATAAGGAACAGTCACATTGCAATTGCTCCAACCCACCTGAACAGTATCATTTTATAAAAACACACAGTTCCCTTTTGTGGAACAGACAAGTGCAATGCTATTTTATCTTGTGATGTAATGGTTGAGGTATCATAAATCAAGTTCTCCCAGGTCTCATTGACCCCTAGGGGGACTGTAGTCATTAATAACCCCCCGTATGCTGTCGACAAAGCTGTGCAAATCCAGCAATTTGAAACACTGAAAGTCTCAGCATACACATATTTAATTGCCTGGTAAGTGTTAAAGTTTGGATGCCAGTCTATGAGTAACGCTTCACGTTTATTCAGTTCAGTCTGTGTGGCTGGGAAAAGGAAAGGCCACAACAAAAAGATTATTGTCACTAGTACAGTTAACAGGATAATTATGCAATACTTCTGAGGAAAGGGTTGTTCTGCATTCCTGTTTCTTCTGGACTCTATCATTTTTACTCTTGGCATGTGACAAGATTTTTGTCCAGCTCAAAGTTTTGACTAATTTACAGTGCGTCAGGTGGATCCAGGAGGTGCGCTCTGCTATCTTGACTGCAGTGGGTGTCAACAGAAGCACTTGATATGGACCTTCCCACTTTGGTGATGCCCACTTCTTTTTCTTTACTGTCTTCACCCAAACCCAAACTCCAGGGGACAGTGCCACTTCTGACGGTCTGGTTCGTTCTTTATCTGAAACAGAATTTGACTGCAACAAATGTTTAGAATTTAAGAAATTTCGCATGTACTCAGCTAGTGTACTGTCAGGTTCCTGGTCTGCGGGTATGAGAGATTTCCACTGAGGTATATAATAAGCCCTTCCAAATAATTTTTCAAAAGGAGTCAATCCTTTTGCATTCGGAACAGTTCTCATGCTCAACAGTGCCAGGGGCAGACAGTACACCCAATTTCTCTGCGTTTCTACTATTAACTTCCTTAGCTTATTCTTTAAAATCCCATTATGCCTCTCTACTAGCCCTGTAGATTGAGGGTGATATGCACAATGATTTTTTAGAGAAATACCAAAATGTCTACTTAACTGTTGAATGGTCTGATTTACGAAGTGTGTGCCATTGTCACTGTAGATCCTTTCTGGAATGCCGAATCTAGGGATGATTTCTTTGACAAGGACTTTGGCCACAGCTGCTGCATCTGGATTTTTAGTTGGAAAGGCTTCCACCCATCTGGAAAACATATCTACAATGACAAGACAATACTTCTTATTTTCACATTTATTCAACTCTATGAAATCCATACAGATAGTATGAAGCGGATACGGAGATGTAGGGAAACTCCCTTGCTTGGGCTTTAACACCCCTTGTGCATGATGTTTATTACAAACATGGCACATCAAAGAGAATCTTTTAGAGTAGTTTGTAAATCCGTACGTCATGAACACTTGGTTCACCAGCTGTATCATCCCCCCTGTTGAGACATGGCACTGCCCATGGCTCAACAAAGCTGCATATCTAAACAAATTAGATGGCAATATCGGTTTTCCTTCTTTAGAGATGTACAGCCCCTTTTCGAGAATTGCTCCTCATTTTACCCATCTTTGTTTTTCAACTTGTGTAGTAAGTGTCTGCATTGTCTTTAACATTTCTAAGTCTAAAATCTCAGAGGGTTGTAATTCCTCATTCAAAAGAAATACTTCTGCAGCTGCCTGCTTTGCAGCTGTATCAGCTCTCGCATTACCTTTTGAAATCCTGTCCTGTTGCTTGGTATGAGCTGTGCATTTACAAATAGCTACTTTCTGAGGTAACTGAATAGATTCTAAAAGATCTAAAATAAACTGTGCATGATTGATTGGTTTGCCAGTAGATGTTATCATTCCTTGATGTTTCCACTGTTGAGCAAAAACATGTACAGTAGAAAAAGCATACTGGCTGTCAGTAAAAATGTTCACACATTTACCCTTTGCTAAGGTGCATGCCCGTGTCAAGGCAATCAATTCTGCTGCCTGTGCAGATAAATTGTGTGGTAAAGATTTTGCTTCTATAATCTCAATATCAGAAACTACTGCATATCCTACTAGGTTCTGTCCTGCAGGACCCCTTTTGCATGAGCCATCCACGTAGTATGTCACCTCAGCATCATCCAAGGGAACATCCGTAAGGTCTTTTCTAGGCAGTGTCTTTTGCTCAATCACCTGCAGGCAGCTGTGTGGTGTGCCATCTGCAGGTGTTGGGAGCAAGGTAGAAGGGTTCAAAGTTGTACATCATTCAATTGTCATATGAGGTTGGCTCAACAATATAGTCATACAGGAAAGATGTCTAGCAGGGGAAAGATATGCTACCTTCTCTTGCAGTAAAATAATTGCGACTGCATGAGGCACTCTCAATGTGAGAGGGTGGAACAAAACTACTGAGGCCGAAGCCTGTACTGCCATTGCAGCTGCAACTACTGCTTGTACACAGTGGGGTAAAGACCGTGCCACTGGGTCCAGTTGTGATGAATAATAAGCAATGGGGTGTTGCTTGTCCCCATGCTGCTGTGTTAAAACTGATGTCATATAACCGTGCTTACAATCTACAGTTTGGAAAAAACGTTTATGATAGTTTGGTAATCCCAAAACTAATGAGGATGCTATTAACTGTTTCAGTTTGCAGAAAGCAGATTATGCTTCTGGTGTTCATTGTAACAAATCCTGTGCTGCCATAGGCTTTTTATAGATCAGATTAGTCAACAGTGCAGATTCCAAGGCATAGTTTGGAATCCAACTCCGACAAAAATTAGTCGTACCCAGGAAGGACATAATTTCCTTCTTGGTAGTGGGTTTTGGTGCTTGCAAAATCACTACTTTTCTTTCCTCATCTAATATCCTACCTTCCTTGGATATTACACATCCTAGGTATTTAACTTGTTTTTTCCAAAGCTGCAGTTTATTTTTGTTTACTTTATGTCCTTCAGTGGCTAAAAATTGTAATAGCGCTATGGTATCTTCTTTACAATCTTGCTGGGTGGGGGACGCCAGCAGGATATCATCAACATAAAGCAAAATTTGGCTACCTCTTGGTGGGGTAAATCCCGCCAAGTTGCTTGCCATTTCTTGTGAGAATATCGTTGGACTTTCACAATACCCCTGTGGTAGTCGTGTATATGTATACCTTTTCCTCTGAAATGTGAATGCAAACCAATATTGGCTGTCAGGGTGTATCGGTATCGAGAAGAACGCATTGATGATATCCACCACAGAAAAATATTTCTGTTGAGGTTTTAAATCATTTAACAGGGTGTGTGGGTCTGGCACCGTAGGTGCCCTTGATATTACTGCATTTACAGCTTGTAAATCTTTGGACCATACGCCACTCTCCATTCGCTCTCTTAACAGGAAATAAGGGTGTGTTACATGGTGAATCAGGAGATTCCACCAGCACCTCTTCCTTAAGTAAAGCTGCTATAATAGGTTTGATTCCTACCTCTGCATCTTTTCTTAAGGGATACTGTCTTTTTTGTGGTCTAAATGCTGACTTTGGCATTATAGTAACTGGTCCCACTGTACGAATAAGTCCTACATCTGATTTTCCTGTTGACCAGAGAGTTTCTGGTATATTCTGTAAGGCATTCTCTTCCTCCTTCAATAGGAGTGCTAATCAGCTGTCCTTGCTAGACTGCAAGTGCACAGCTGGGTGGGTCTGAGTTATCCAATTCAACTTCTGTATTTGTATTCCCTGTTCTGACAGTTCTAACTCTGTCTGTTTTTCCCATTTCGTGACTTTTTCTCCTAAGTCTACCCATTTTACATTCTTGTCCTTAGTTAAGCTAACATGTGGCAATCGATTAGATTTATAGAGTGCAAAGAACTCCTGGGGCAATGAACAGCTGGCTACACTGTTCCCTTCTGTGTCCCAGTACAGATTACCTAATATCAATCTGTTTGCACAATTTCCAAACAATTCTTGCTCATATTCCTTATCAGGTCCTGGTGTGTTACAATAATACAGAGTACAGTGCAACAAATGCTGTTTATCAATGTCAAGGGAGGGGAATTTGCTGATGGCTACATTCATCAACTCTTCGGTCACTGCCCCTGGACCAGTCATAACCAAGTCCTGGCTGTACCAATAAAACATTTTACCCTCCGTTTGCACTGCAAAGGTATCAATTTGTCGCTGTGCTTCCATACCCTGCATAGTCGGAACTACTCCTATACCAAATAGCTGCATATGGTCTCTGCCCAAGAGGTTTACTGGGTATTTTGCAAAAACAACAATTTTGCTTTTCTGGGTCAATCCTGAAACAGGATCAGTTATCACAATGTTATGGGAGAGGGGCTCCCGATACAGCTGTCCATTAGCTGCTTTCACTAATATGTAATCAGGTGACTCAGTTCTCTGGCAATTTGGAGGGATGTATCAGGATCCGTGATGCCCCTGAGTCACACAAGAATCTGACTTCCCTCCCTTCTACCAGGAGTGTAACTTCTGGTTTCGTGTCTGCTAAATAGAGCTCTAAGCTCAATAAAGCCAAATCCAATATTTCATTTTCTTCACTATCCGTGACTTCCTGCACTTCCTCTATTTCTTGTCACATTCTCTACTCCCTCTATCACATACTCATTTGTCTTTTCTCTGCTATCCTCTTCTAGTGATTCCTGACTATCATATAGTCAGTCCTCACCCTCCTTATCTTCCATGGTTGCTTTCTTGTTTTTCTTGCAATCCCTTGCCAAGTGTCCTTTTTTTACCGCATTTAAAACATTCACCCCTTTTCTTTCGCCCTTCAAAGTCCTCTGATCACTGGTCAGATTGTTTGTTTCCCTGGGCATTTCTCTTGCCCTTTTTCCTGGACTGTACTACATAAACTTCTGCTCCATCTTCTACAGAAAATGCTTGGGCTTTCTTTTTGTTTTTGCTATTAAAATGCCTTTCGGCATGCCTAGCATATTCAAGTAATGACTGTAACCTGCTTGTACGATGATCTACCATGTGCTTTGTAATAAAGCTGCTTATGGGTGCAATACTGCCTTTCAAAAATGCATTCTTTAACTGCTGCTCATATGGGGAATCATGTGTCTGATCTTCAGGAACCTGCATTCCACAATGGTTATTAAAGCATTCCAGTAATCTGGCATAATATCTGTCAATAGCTTCACCTTCCTGTTGGATGCATTGATTAATGCAAGTCCAGTCTGCCCTAGGCTTGCATTTCTCAGAGATTCGGTCTGTAAGACCTTTCACTCTGTTGCCTAATTCTGCGCTACTATGTGGGAGGGGCCTGAGCGTAGCATCACGGGGATTCCAGTCGCCACTAATCATGTGCCAATCTGGTCCCACAATTTGTCTGACTACTTTTTCTACCTCTTCTCCGTTTAAATTATAACTTAGCCTCATTCCTTGCAAATCTTCTAAGAACTTTCTAAAATTAACTTTTGGATGGGGAATTCCCTCAGTGGCTTTCCGGATGTCTTCCGAAGTCCAGGGTCTATACACTAGAATAGTTGGGTCCTGACCTTCTTGCCCTGCCTTAGGATTAGGTACTTCTATAAGTGGGCATATTTCTTCTTCACTCATAAATCGTGAATTTCTACGCATTTGATATAACTCAATGTCTCCTTTTGAGTTTCCTGCCCGTGTTCAAGACCTGGTCTCAACAGGATCTCTAATAAACGGTTTTGCTTTTGTAGTGTCTCTACTTACAGTGACAGCAGGATATCACAGGGGTGAATTAACTTGTTCACTTGCCTCATATTCTCGTAAGGGAGGTGGAGGGGCTGATGCTATTACTAAGTTATTGTCCTCCTTATCTAAAAACATTGCTTTTGAATTATTATTCTTTTGTTCCCTTCGGTTTACTTCCTCAATCCACTTATGTGCCTGAGGAATTCCTAATTGACGTTGCTTTTTTACCTGACCTTTAGAATCAGTTTTAAGCTGTCTGACAAGTTTGACAAGTGAGGATTTTTCTAATTTACCATCAAATTCATACTTATTAACCCATTTTGAGTAGTATTCAATATTATCAGCACGCTGTGACTGCATGTATTTCGCGTCTTTGGTTAACGGTGGATTTTGGGATCTTTTTGTACAATTATTACCCATTTTGTTCTACCCTTTTAATCGTTACGTCACTCCTTATTTTTAACGTGGTACCACGGACTTTGTTATAGTCTCTTCAGAATGACTGCCTACCTGCTCTGTTTCCCTGATCTATGACAAGACAGTAATCTTTTTGTCCCTGACTTGTATAAACAAAGTCTTAACAAAACAAATACAAATCTAGTCCCTGATCTAAAACAGAAAAAAGTAGATTCACCTTACCTGAGCCTTCGTGATTGATCACCTGGTTCAAGTAAACCCGTCCTTCAGTCACAGATCAGAAAGTGGCTGGCCTCTTTTGTACGACAATTCAGTCAGAGGGCTTTTCAACTATGAACCGATGTGGTTTCTTCCCCGTATGGTTTCAAGCCACCTGACCTGTCTGATCTGAGGCGAAGTGAGGGTTTGCGGTCCAAAGGACCAATCTGTCAAAGGAAAAAACTTCAAAGACCACTACACATAAGGTTTAGTTAAGACATATTTATTACTTGCCGCAAGGAGACAAAAACATGCAAATACAAGGATTTGTCTAACTACTAACAGGAAGTATTCGTATTCTTATAATGTTTTACAAGACATGGCCTTCTATGGCTGACATAATCAAACACAACTTTCAGTATTGTTCTACAGCAGATATTACTCAGATGTTTCTGCTGACATGACTAGATTTGTGATAAACTTTTGAGAAAAACAACCTGGCCTTGGTGGGCTCTAATTCGTTTACAAGCTTCTATTGTACAGTGTTACATTTCAAGGTACTCTTCTAATTCAGATACAAGCAAATGCTGACTGATTGCAGTTCATATTTTCAAACAGGCTTTGTCCTAATTATCTACAGCTTCTACAGCTGTGTATTTTCTCATAACACAAGCGGAACTTCTTGTCTAAGTTTCATACAAGTAGTATTGTTATATTCATTATTTTCCCAACGCAAGCAGAAATCATCTGCTTTTCAGTAAATTTCCAAGGCACAAGCAAAGATTTCAGCTAATAATACAAGGTCAGAAAGCATCTGCAGTTTGTACAGCTTTATGCAGTATGAAATAGAATAAATGTCTTAACCCTTTTCAAGCTCTAAATGCACTAAGGATATTACTAATGCACACATTAATACATATTTTTCTGACAATTTCCAGTGCCATATTCTCTTCAGCTTCATTCTGTGTCATCTGTTGCTCTTTCATGTGGGAACTCACTGGCCTATCACTCCACAACACTGACTGTATCACTGTTGCCACAGAGTCCTGTTCCTTCCCTTGCAACTCCAACTGAAATTTTGTATTGGTTTCCTACTGAAGATTCCAAAGTATATTCATATGGCAACTGATCAGATGCTTCCCATTCCACTGTTTTTTCCTTAATTTGGTGACTCATTATTCTATCTTGTGATGTTATCAGAGTTAGATTTTCTGCACTTTGCAGGTAATCTTTAACTTCAGTTTCTATTTCTTTAACTTCTTCATTACTAGTTCTGTTTTCTACTTTCCCCTTTGTTTTCTTATTTCTTACATTGTAAAATTTTCCATATCTGGATGCCTTTGCCTGTATTTATCTTCAGATATCTTTGGTACTGTTATTAGTTTTGCTTTCATCTGCACATAAATATTGCAACACATTAAATCTCTTTTTCTTTCTCATGTCCACATTTTTTCTTCAGTTGTCTCCTGCTCTTCCTGTTTCTACTTACTTGGGAAACTCATTGTTCCATCATGCTGTGATATGACCCATGTTAGACTTTCTACACTAAATCCTTCACTTCACATGTATTCCATAACTTCAACTTCTATTTTTTAACTTCTATTTTAGTAGTGTTCTGTTCTATGTTCCTCCTTTGTGATCTTATTTTTTGTATTGTGAAATTTTCCACATCTTGGCACCTTTGCCTGTATTTCTTTTTGAATATCTTTGGAGCTGCTTTTTTGTACAGCTTAATTTGGCTTTCTCCTTTGCATAAATATTGCACCATATCAGATCTCTCTTTCTTTCCCATGTCCATATTTCTTTTTTATATCTGTCCAAAATCTCTAGATTTTGTTTTTTATATTTTCGCAGTTCTTCAGTCACTTCTTTTTCCAAATAGCCTAAGGTGTCTTGGTCTGTATAATCTTTTTCATGAATTTGTTGTTTAATTAACACAATTTTGCATTTGAAGCTTTTGACAGTTTTGCTTCTGAGAGTATTGTTCTTTCCTTGGACTTCTCTCTTAATCTTTTTGTATATCTTCTGTCCAGAAATGCTGTTCTTCTTGCATAATAGTAACAGTACATAATTTCTTTCAGTCCACTCTTGTCATCTTTGTGGCTCTTTTTCTGGCCTGTCAGTTTTTGGTTTTTTTGTGGACTACTACTTCCTTCTACTGCAGGTG
Organism: Protopterus annectens; assembly: GCF_019279795.1. Classification (NCBI taxonomy): domain Eukaryota; kingdom Metazoa; phylum Chordata; order Ceratodontiformes; family Protopteridae; genus Protopterus; species Protopterus annectens. The sequence goes on from NC_056729.1 coordinate 146,914,564, forward strand.
TGGGGGTCATCCTTCCCCTGAGCCTGGCCTAACCCAGTTGTAGGAATGTTTCCATGTCTTGAAGACTCTACTCTGTCATTTTTACCTGTCCAGGTACCAGTGCACTTACCAGGATTGTGCACTTTTTTATCATGTCGCTTGTGCATCCAGCTGTCTTTTTTTAACCTACTTCTACCCATAATATATGCTAAATAAAATACAGTCTATATATCAGTTTCATCTTGGTGAGATTTTGTAAAAAGAGGGTCCATTTCATGGAGGTACTCACCAAGACTTGAGGAACAATTCAATTCCAGCAATACTAATTTCCTTTGCTTGCTGATGTTATCATCTCTCCTTTCCATCTCCCTCTCCATTTGGACCTTTGTGGTCTCTCCAGTGTCCATGCTCTCTGCTCTTTTAATGAACATTCACTGAATCCATTTTGTGTGACTGAAAGTAATCCTGCAGTAGATTGTATCAATGCTATATATAAAGTTAAAAGGTAGCAATTTCAGAAATGGCTATGCAATAAAAAAAGCCAAATAGTGGGGATGTCTCTGAATCACTTCTGACTCACATTGTGTTATTTATGCCTATCAATGGGAGATATGCATGTAGTCTGGCACAAGACATTTATGTGCATACACATTCCTGTGAAAGTACAGTTGTGTAAGTAAAGTCACCATAACAGTACATGCTGGAATGATCACTGCTGCAATAGCTGTAATAACCTTAGCTATAAGAGTTATATCCTCCCAAGGATATAACAGCTGACCAGCTTCCAAAGCTTCAGGGCAACTTCCATACACCCTAACCATCAGTCAGCTCAGACTAAGTGGAAAAAAGACAGATTTGGGTACCAAGCCATTCTGAGCATTCATGCCAACAGAAAGAGGGAGGCTGAGCCCTGAAAGAAAAGTACTAGGAACAACAAAAATAAGTATACATGCCCTGCCATAAACAGCACACCAAACAAGGGAGACAGAGGCAGTGTCTACTGCAGCAGTGATCATTTGAACATTTACTGTTATTGAAAGGTTACTTGCATAACTGTACTATGTTCATCATATTGATCACTGCTGCAGTAGATTACCCTAGCTTACTACATTTGAAAGGTGGAAGGAGATGTGTCTAGCAGCCCCTGGAAAATGGTCAGAGGAAAGGCTGATCTAGACCAGGAGAAGGAATCAGGCTTATAGTGCTTTTAAATATATCTGCAAAGGACTAAGTTGCTGCTCCTAGAATACTTTTCGAATCCAACCCTATCCAAAAAGCCATAGATGAAGCCAAGGTCTTGGTAGAGTGGGCCTTGATACTGCCTGGAATAGGTTTGTTGTACGGAGTATAACAAAAGGCAGTAGCCTTAGACAAGCATCTGGAAATAGTTTGATATGACACACTTTGTCCATTCTTCTTACCTTCACAAGAAATAAAATCTGATCCGAAGATGTAAAAGATTTAGTTCTGTCAAGATAGTACCTGAGTTGTCTGTGGACTTCCAAGGTATGGAGCATCCTGTCTCCCTCATTTTAAGGTTCTGAAAAGAAAATGGGGAGATGGACAGTTTGGCTTAAAGTAAACTTGGATACCAGTTTAGGCATAAAAGAAGGATTACTTTTGAAAGAAATCCTGTCCCTGTGGAAAATGCAATAGGGTGAGTCACCATAAGAGCTTCCAACTCAGATACCCTTCTTGCAGAGGTTACAGCAAAGAGTAAAACTGCTTTCCAATTTAAGAACCTCAAGAAAGCCAGGTTAACTGGTTGAAATGGAGCAAATGTTAGCTTCTCTAACACAAAATTAAGATCCCAAGAAGGGGCTGGCATTTTTTGGAGTCCTCTTATGCACAACCCTTTTCAGAATCATGTTGACATTAGAATGCATTGAAAGAGGAGGATCAATGAGCAGACATGCTGAAATGGTTAATAAATGAACTTTGACAGAGGAAAGTAACTCACCACAAATGTTGTAAAACAAGAGAACAACTAGCCCTGAATGTGTGTTAGCTATGTTGTTGTCACCAAATAGAAAATCTTTTCCATTTCCTGTCTTTCTCAATACCAAATTTCTACTCCACTGAAGTCCTTATAGTAAACTGCAAATTGAACAACCATAAAAAGATTGCTGTTGCTACCATCTATATTCCCCCAGTAATACCATTCCTACCCTAAAATACTTTCTTTTCTGAATCTCTCAAGCTATCTGCTGGGAAACTATTTTATTAGGTGACGTAAACACTGACTGGAGTTTGCTAACCTCAGTCTGACCAACTTCTAGTATTAACCTCTTTGGATTCTCCCAACTAATTACTTCTCACACTCATCTGAATAAACACACCAATACTGGCAGTACACTTGATTGGATCCTTGTTTCCAGCCCTAACATATACCAAAACCACACTACACTGTCAGATAGCCTTAGTGACCATCTATCTCCCTGTATTCAATGACATCCCCCCCAAATTTGTAAACCCTACCAATATAAAGACTGTTATAAGCTATCCAGTTTTAACTCTTATACCTTTAACCAGCTACTCTCTTCAATTAATTGGTCCTTCCTCCATGACCTCTCATTAGAAGAAGCTGTTCTTAAATTCAACTCCATCTTTCTAAGCACTCAAGACTTATTAGCCCCCATCGGGAAAATTAGAATTGAATCTAATTTCACCCCTTGGTTAATACAAGACACATGCTCCCTCATGAGCAAAAGAGATAATGCTTGGAAAAACTGGAAAAAAAACAAATCCCCTTCCAGTCTTCTATGTTACAAACAACTTTGCAATTCTACTAAAAACAAGTTATTCAAGACAAAAGAAATTGTTACTAAAATCACAAACTGACTCCCACTCTAACTCCAAACAATCCTGGAATTCTGTCAACAAACTCTTACACCCAGGTAGGTCTTCTACACCTTCTCCCTCTCCCAATAGCTCTGCTTTAGACAAAGCTATACTTCTTAATTCCTTTTTCATTGACACCATACAAACAATAGCCAAAAAAGACACAAGTTGCCACCCTTCCATTTCCCCCTCTCCCTCCATGCACTCAACATCCTTCTCTTTTAAGCCCATTCCTACAGCTTACATCAGATCACTTCTCAGCAAACTTAACTCTTGCTCCCCCTCAGCTAATAACTTGCCTCATCTTTTATTTAAAATGTCCGCAAATTCTATCACTTATCCCATCGCCATACTAATTAATAGATCAGTACAAAAGGCCACAGTTCCTGATATCTGGAAGCAATTCTATGTTATATCCCTACAAAAAGGAGGTAACTCTACTGACCTCTCTAACTTCAGGCCAATAGCCATTCTGTCACCATTGTCCAAAATCCTCAAAAAGTGCATCTACAAGCAGCTACTAGGTCATCTTCTTCAAGAAAATCTCCTAACACCCACTCAGCTCGGCTTTTACCCAAACCATAGTACCTTCACAACACTAATATCTTTTATACAGGCTATCTCTAGATCTCGTGATAACAAAAATTAGTCTCTTGCCTATTCCTTGATCTCTCAAAAGACTTTGATACTGTCTCCCACAACTTACTTCTGTCTAAACCATCCAGCTATAATCTCTCTAATTCTGCTATCTCCTGGTTCTCTAGCTATCTCTCCAACAGAATCCATTCTGTAAAACAACTCCCTTCTCTCTCACACTACCTTCCTGTCCAAACAGGGTTTCCCCAAGGCTCCATTCTTGGACCCTACTTTTAAACATTTTCACTAATGACCTTCCCTCTTCCTGCTCACACTCTTCTTTAATACAGTATGCGGATGACTCAGCTTTAATTTATTTCTCTGACAATCTCCTCCACCTCCTCACCCTTAGCAAAGAGTTACTCCACTCACTCAAAAAATGGTTTTCATCTAACCAACTCCTACTTAACCCTCGCTTCCTCCCAAAATCTCTCCAACACCAAAAATCTACATTCTCTGTCTCCTCCCTAAAGAATACATCTATTAATGTAGAATCACATACAAAACTTCTAGGAGTTATAATAGATGAACTATTAAAATTTGATTTACTTATCCAAAACTGTATCAAAAAGAGTCAGCAAAAACTTGGCCTGCTCTATAAAAATAAAAAAATTTCTCTCAAAAGAAGGTAAACTTTCTCTTGCTCAAACCTCCCTACTCCCTAAAGTACTATATGCTGCCCCAAACCTTACTAATCTCCAAGAAAATTTCTCCTCCAAACGTGAACTAACATACAATAAAATTGCCATATTTGTAGCAAATCAACCCTATCAATGTCACCAATGCATATCTCTAACAAAGCTACAGTGGCTCAAATTTCACCATTAACTCCTTCCACAACTACATTTGACTCACTCCTACCTATAGCAATCCAACTTCTGTCCTACATTATCTGATCTCACCTTCCTCTATACTCCTACTTGCATACTCTGTAGCTCTGAATAACACCTCCTGGAAATCAACAATCCAAAAAAAAAAATTGGCAAACTCATCTATAATCACTCAGTCTCCAAAGCATAGAACAAATTGCCCCTATGCTTGAGACGTATTTCTAACCCAAATTGCTTCAAAAAACTCTAAAAGAATACCTATTACATTTTTGGACCTGCTCTTGCTCTGATCCTACTTAATCTACTTCTCCCCTTCTTCTTTTTCTTAACCGCAACATCTATTTCTTAACTCTAAATTAACCTCTATCACTCATGTCAAAAATGTAGGTGGTATGTTAGCACATCTTACCCAGAATGGAAATTGTATATTATTCTAAAGCTTACAATGATTTTTTTGTACCTAATTTCTTGTAAATACATTATTGTAACTTTTTGATTGTGCCTGTGACAACAAGGAGGTACTGCCAGCACAGCTAGCTGGAATTTTGTCAATAATTATATGTAATTTGTAAATATCAAATTGACCTATACAAGATGCTTGTGTTACAAATGTATTAGAACTGTGGGTCATACAAGATGCTGGTGTACAAGTGTATTGGAGTGGTACGTTATGTGTTTACCAAAATGATTTGTACAGAGGTTTGTGTTAAAAAGGTATTTTGTAAAGTGCTTGGGTTTGAAATATACCCACAATGTGCCTTACTGGAGAGAACAGAAATGTACATGCACTATTGCAAGTGCTTAAATGTATATATTTTAACAGAGGAAACTGGAGGGTTAATCTCAGTCCAGCAAACTTTTTGAAAAATATCTGAAATTAAACCACTTTATAGGCTATGGCATAAAGATGTATCTCACTGGTTTCAAGGCAGCCAGAGACACAAAGTCTGTACTAAGAAGCTTTCTGCATTGTCTTTGGGGTGAACTAATTGCCACTCAGGAAGAGTGGAAGTGTTTATTTGTTTTATGACCTCCAGAAGCTTAACAGATCTGCACAAAGCCCTTGTGTATATATATTTTTTCAGATAGGTGCTAAGTCCTGCCAACTTCCAGCAATGGGGTTTTGCATGGGAACTAGAAGTAAGCTGACAAGAAGTGATGTCATTCTGCAAGCTATCCCAGCAGTAATATTTTAGATATTATTTTGAGAAGTCTCTTAGAGAGACTGAGCATTCTGTATTCTGTCTTGGGCCAGACAACAAGAAGAATGACCACTCACCACATCATCTTCCTTGCTCTATTATGTAAGTTATTATGGTATAGTAACTCTCTTAGATACAGTCAGGAATATAGTGAAACTTGCAATGGTGAAAGAGGAGCAGTACTTCCTTGGGCAGTCTACTCCAGTCAGACCTTCTGAAGGGACTCTATTCCAAATAGCTTTGCTAGGGTTCACATCGACTGGGAGGGTGAAAAAGGAAGTACAGAAGTATGTGTGTTTGAGGAGATCCCTGCAGATGTCTTGATAGGGAATGATTTTGATAATGCAGTACCTTGTGTGCATGAAGTGACATGCAGTCAGGCTTGGAGACAGGCATGTGGGTCTGGTAGCCTGGGTGGGGCACAGGCAGACCACACACTTAAAGCCAAGAATTTTGATTTGGCTTTTTCAGAAAGAGAGATACCCTTTAGCAGTGAGACTGAAGATGAGCCACAGTTGTTGGTGGGTACTGATGTTCCCTTGGACAGAGTGACTGCAAGAGCAGAGGTGAGAAGTAGTACCTAAGCTGACAGTGAGACATCGCTGTATGATGATACCAGACTCCCTGTCAAAGGGGAGCTGGGAAGGGTTGCAATGAGAGAGTTGAGTCAGGCTTGGGGGAGGTAGCTAGGGAGGTCCCTGATTCTCAAGGAAAAGGGGATTCCATATACTGTAACAAAGCATTACTGTATAGAGAAGGAACCCTTGAGGGAGGGCTAGAGGGTGAGAGAATACAGCAGTTGGTACTGCCCAGAGCCTACCATCTGGCACTTCTAGTTATAGCCCATAAGATTCTTTTTGCAGGTCATGTGGGCATAAAGCATACCAACAGACATATTATGCAGAACATTTATTGGCCTTTGATTGCAAGGGATGTAGCAGGGTACTACAAGGCCTGTGAACACTGCCAAAAAGTAGGCAAGGCAGGAGACAAGGTCAAAGCTCCTTTGATGCCTTTGCCTGTGATTGATGAGCTCTTTCAGTGGGTAGCTATGGGTATTGTGGGGCCTCTGAGTACCCTAAGTTCCACAGGAAAGAAGTATATCCTAGTGGTAGTAGATTATGCTACTAGATACCCTGAAGTGGTGACCCTGTCTTCCACAGAGGCAGAAAAGGTGGCAACTGCTTTGTTAGAGATTTTCAGCAAGGTAGGGTTCCCAAAAGAAATACTGACTGACAGAAGTGCCAATTTTATGTCAGATGTGCTGGCTTGTCTGTGGAAGCACTGTGGGGTGAAGCACCTGAAGACCCCCCCACCATCCCCAGACTAATGGTCTGGTGGACAGGTTAAACTCTACACTAAAGACCATGCTACAGGCATTTTCAGACCAGTATGAGAGGAATTGGAACAAATATTTGCCCCATCTGTTGTTGGCTTACAGAGAGGTTCCCCAGGAATCCACAGATTTCTCACATTTTGAGTTGCTGTATGGGCATAGGGAGAGGGGACCTTTAGATTTTATTTACCATGAGTGGGATGGTGAGTGTGAATCCCACAAGGAGTCTGTTGTGGCATATGTCCTAAACCTCAGGAAAAAGCTCATGGAACTCATGGGCTCAGCCTAGGAGAACCTGGCAGGAGCCCTACAGCAGAAATAAGTCTGGTATGGCAGTAATGCTCGAGCCAGAGAGAATGTTGTGTGGCAGCAGGTAATGGATCTCATTCCTGTCAGACACAATAAGCTGCAGGCAGCTTGGGAGGGACCATTCAAGGTGATAAGGAAGGTCAGTGATGTTAACTACATGGTGGAACTGCTAGGTAGGAGGCAGGGGCACAAAGTGTACCATGTTAATATGATGAATCCTTACCATGATAGAGAGGCCCTTGTTTTAAGTATTTGTAGTAAGAGGCTGGATGAGTCTAAGGGGGATCTATGGCTACAGGGAGCCATCCAGCAAAATCCCAAGTTAAAAAGGTGGAGCCTAGGGTTGTAGGCATATGATATGATAGTGCAAAACTGTAATGGGGTCAGCAATGCTAAGGTAACTGGAATATCAAGACAAGGAATGGGGTAATGCATTCCCAGATAGGCTCATGCCTCTCAAGCAATATTTCTCAAGGGGTACATGAAAAACTAGCTTGATTCTTTGATGGGGGGACAAGTGTGATGAAAGGATGTACTGCCAGCACAGGTAGCTGAAATTTTGTAAAAATTAAATGTCATTTGTGAATATCAAATTGATTTATACAAGATACTTGTGTTACAAATATGTTAGAACTGTGGGTAATACAAGATGCTGGTGTTACAAGTGTATTGGAGCTGAATGTCATGTGTATATCAAACTAATTTGTACAGGCGTTTGTGTTAAAAAGGTATTTTGTAAAGTGCTTGAGTTTGAAATGTATCCACAATGTGCCTTACTGGAGATAACAGAAATGTACACCCACTATTGCAACTGTTTCAATGTGTATGTTTTAACAGAGGAAACTGGAGGGTTAACCTCAGTCCAGCAAACTTTAGAAAAATATCTGAAATTAAATCACTTTATAGGCCAGGCAGCCAAAGACACAAAACCTGTACTAGGAAGCTTTCTGTATTGTCTTTGAGGTGAACCAATTGCCACCCAGGATGAGTGGAAGTGTTTAATTGTTTTACAACCTCCAGAAGTTCAACAGATCTGAGCAAAGCCCTTGTGTGTGTGTTTTTACAGGTAGGAGCTAAGTCCTGCCAACTTCTAGCAATGGGGGTTTTGCATGGTAACTAGAGTTCAGCTGACAAGAAGTGATGTCATTCTGCAAGCTATGCCAGCAGTAATATTATAGATATTATTTTGAGAAGTCTCTTAGTGAGACTGAGCATTCTGTATTCTGTCTTGGGCCTGACAAGAAGAAAAAAGATCACTCACTACATCATCTGCCTTGCTCTATTATGTAAGTTATTAGGGTATAGTAACTCTCTTAGATACAATCAGATATATAGTGATGCTTAATTTAGATATTGTTTTTCTTTATTTGTCTGAGCCTGTCCAGCAATGTTATTTTAAATGTTTCCTGTGATTTGAACTCTGATGTCACTGTGAATATATACTTTGTATTTTCTTGTTCTTTTATTATTTATTATTAAATATATTTAAACTTTTCATTGTGGCCGATCTTTGTAGAGATAGTAAAGTACTGAGAGTACTTGGATATTTATTTGGTGACACCGTGTGGGCCACCTCTAATAGCCTTGCTCTTGGTCGAACTACTATTTGGATTAATATTAATTTCACTCAGTATACTGGATACCCTTGGAAGAGCCTTAATGTAGCTGGTAGGAGTGTGTGGTGGCAGTCATAACTACATTGTAGTCTGGGCAGGAGGGGGTATAGCTAGTAAACCTGCATCAACCTTTCCCAGGTGTGTGTGTGCGTGTGTGTGTGTGTGTGTGTGTGTGTGTGTGTGTGTGTGTGTGTGTGTGTGTGTGTGTGTGTGTGTGTAAATCTAATCTCAGAAAGTGTGTGTGTCAGCTACTTGGGCAGTGACACGAAGCACTGGTTGGACAGAGAGGGTGCTGGAGGCCTTGGTTGGATACTCAGCTGACATCTAAGCTCTATAACTGTGCCAGTGGAGAGTGTTATTGGGGATCTGGAAAAAGAGGGAGAAACCAGCACAGGACTGACTGTGGTCTCTGAGTGCTCTTAAGGGAAATTGCACTTGATGCAGAGAGCTGCATCTGGAAACACTGTGTGTGTACCTGTTATCCTCCCAGTGAATGTCCCCCACAGGTGCCAGTGGTGAGGATTGAATCTTCTTGATTACTGGTCCGGTGGTGGGTCATCACAGTAACTGATAATTCTTTTGATCATATTTTGCAATTTAAAATTTTCTACCTATTATTTACTGTATTTCTTCTGTTTTGCTTATCTGCTTTTGTCATACACTGTCACATATGTATCATTTGGAGCTTTTCTCTTCTGGTCTCCTTTGAAAAAGGGCACCTGCCCAGTCAGACTAACTCAGTCAACAAATGTCAAATAAATAATATATGATTTTGTAGTAGCAGGCTTTCTTGACCCCATTAGTGCCTGATGAATATCCTCAGTAAACAGGTGCCTAAAAGGAATTAAGACTGTAACATTCAGGCAGGCAACTGAAGTTGTTTGGGGTCAGGGTGTATGAAACTCATCTGATCTTGCACAAGCAAATCCAGTTTGTGATGAACCTTGTGGTAATTATCCCTAGCCATTTCCAAAAGATGAGACAACCATTGTTACCTGAGATAGTAGGGAGTCACAATGATCTTGGAGGATTCCTTCTGAATCTTCAGAAGTACCCAGGATATCAGTGGAAAGTTTGAAAAAGCATATAAAAACATTCCTGTCCAAGGAAGAGAAAAGGCTTCAGTCTTCCAGGCCTTCTTGCATGGAGTCCTGGAAAAGAATCTTACCAGCTGATTGTCCAGAGAAGAGTCTAATCAGTCTAATTGAGGAACTCCCCAAGATGAATCAAATCTTGGAAGACCCCTGATCTAGTTTTCATTCATGAGGGTCTGTCCTTGTCCTTCTCAGCTTGTCTACCACACCATTTTGTTCTGACAGAATGTAGGATAGTTGCACAGTGAGATTGTGCTGTGAAGCTACATCCCAAGCTAACATGACTAGTCTGCATGGGAAGCACAACCTGGTTCCCCCTTGCTTGTTGATGGACCACATAACTAGGATTATCTGTAACAACTTGAAGAGGTCACTGTGACTAAAGGTAATTGAGAGAGTTGAGTGCCTTAGTCAGAAAAAGCATCTATTTTATATTTACAGTATGTGCTTGCATCTGTTCTTGGTATTGCAAACACTTTGAACTTTTAGCTCTCCTAAAACCGCTCCCAAAAATATCTAAGGCATCTGGGTTGACTGACTGATTTGGAACACAGAGGGAGAAGGGAGATCTGAATTTAAGGATATTTTCTGTCTCCACCAAGTGATTTTCCTTTTTACAAACCTCAGCACTGGTATTTGAAAAGACAAAGGATGTTGGTGATGTGGCTAAAGAGACTTTGGATACCATTGTGTCTTTCTCGTGTAGAGTCTTGCAAAGGGTATCATGAGAATTTTAGATACCACGAACCCAAAATCATGAGATACTCCCTTGCAGTGACCAAAGTCTGAGGGGAAAACCTTAGAAATAGATCTATTTTTTTTCCTAAGGAAGAAAAGCTCTTTGCGCTAAAGACATCTCAGGAACACAATCTTGTCTGAATGAGTCAAAAAAGACTTGTGGATGTCCTCTTGAAATCCTAGCTTATTAACAAAGCCCTCATGCAAGTGAGAGATTCCTGACACTTTGAAAAATACACTGCAAAGATAAGCAAGTTGTCTAAATACAGAAAAATATGGGTACCCTGTAGTCTGCAATTAGCCATAACTGGAGCTAGACACTTCATGAACAATCTTGGTTCAGTGAATAATCTGAATGGTAGGGCAGAGAACTGATAATGTGATCCAGACACACGAAACCTTAAGAGTGCCCGAAGTCTGGATGAATAAGGATGTGATGAAAAGCATTTTTACATCTAGTTTTACCAGGAAACTTGATTAATGAAGAAGAGGTAACAAGATGTGAAGTGAGATTACTTTGAACTCGGGTACCATCATAAACAGGTTAACTAGTAACCACACAGCCAAAAGTTGTAGCACAAAACACAATTAGAACACAATGCTGCTCCGGCACAATAAAGGCTGTCCCTTTACCCACGAACCAAACTGCTGTTGTAATCACAAAGTGAACGATATTCAAACGGATATTTTAAATATGTTTAATAAAAATGAAAATAAAAGACAGAAAAAAGTAACTGATTAAGCGCTTTCATCTCCTTGGCGGAGACGTCTTCAGAATCCAGTTACCCTTACCAATCCATACATTTTATATCACAATATTAGTAGCCTATTGGCTGAAATTCAACAATTTCTTTAACTGAACAATCAATTCATTGATAGCAAAATTAATTGATAGCAAAATTAAAGGGCTAGCTTCTAATAAAAAGTCTGTGCACCACTGCTTGGAACATTACATTCTGTAAAACTATAATAAACAAAAATACAGTTTCAAAACACCATGAATAAAAACAATACGCACCCCCGAATGGCTCAAAATTACATATTACCTATCTTAAAACCATAAAGATCATAAACAGGTTTACAGACAAAAGATCCAGAAATGGTCTCCAACCATTTTCTTTCTTAGGCAGTAAAAACATCCTTTAATAAACGCCTTTCCCCACCTGGAAAGGAGGAGCTGGTTTTATCACTCCCTGGGACAACGTGATGAAGGACAGGAGGAAATAAAAGAGTCTGGTCTGGTGCATGAAGGATCACCTCTAGAAAGGAGGAATTTCCTCCCAACACTATCTACAATCTCGATTAATGATCTTCAGGGCACAGTTGTCTGCAACTATCTCTTGCCAAAGAGAAAAGTCAGACTTTCTTGAGGGGAAATAGGACTTCCAGGGTGGTATGGTGGGGTTTAAGGTCCCTTAAATAACCATTCTGACTTGTACTGAATTTGGTTTTATATGGTTCCAGAATTCTGTTTGGAATCCCATTTCCATTTCTAATTAAACATCTGTTTACCTCCATTTTGTTGAGACTGCTTATTTTGTTTTTTTTTTTTATTTTGTTTTTTTCAAAACTGGATGAGGAATTAGAGAATCTCTTGGAAATTTATGCAAAGGAGGGCTGAAAAATCCTAAGAGATTCCCTGTATCAACCTACCCTTTCATCACACTAAATCTCTAGCCAAAGAAGAATTTAAAATCTCATTTGTAATATCTGGGAATTTCTGAGAACACAGCAAGGCAAACCTCAGCAAAACAGTACCCATAGCCATAGACCTGGAAGACATATCAACTGAGTCATATGCTTACTGTAAATGAGTAGTAATACATTCAGTAGAAGAAACTGTGTATGTTCAGAGAAATAAGGTTTACCCTTACCTTCTCTTTCTTTCAATACTAAGTCAATGCAGAAGTCATTCTCACCTTCATTGTAACCCTTACTCATAAAATCACATTTAAGATGATTAAATGCTCACCTTAGTTGTGTATCATCATTATGCAGTCCCATAATCCTAAGAAATTGTCCTTTTAATACATTTTTAGACACATGTCGAGGATGCATGCTATTCTTTTGTAAGAGGGAGTTCCTCCTGGTCTCCTTTTTCATCATTAGATGCTACTTGCAAACTTTATGAAGCAGGTCATATATTCAAAGAAGCAGATTCTTCAATGGGAGTGGGAGGAGGCACAGGAAGTACACACTCATTCTCCATAGCAACCTAAGCTAATATTTTTTTGTTTAGAGAAGAATATTATTTACAAAATGTTGGCATAGCTATGGGCATGGCTTGTGCAAATAGCTACTCCAATTTAGCTTTAACGAAATGGGAATTGGATGTGGTACTCCATAACAATGAGGTAAGTTCTTTTATTATTTGGTATATATGGTTAGTTGACAATATAATTTTTCTGTGGGGTGGTACAGAGGAATTATTGTTATGATTTGTTGAATATTTGCATATCATGACTCCTTTCTTAAAGTTCACCTTTCACTATTCTCTTTAACAGATTGACATTCAGATGTGAGGATATCTAGAACAGACATGGGTTCTATTAGAAGTAGCGTCTTTAGAAAGGATACCAGGAAGAAGTCCCTCTTACACAAGAATAGTGTGCATCCTCAACATGTGTCTAAAAATGTATTAAAAGGGCAATTTCTTAGGATTATGAGGCTGCATAATGATGACGCACAATTAAGGTCAGCATTTAATCATCTTAAATGGAATTTTATGGGTAGGGGTTGCAATGAAGGTGAGATTGACTCCTGCATTGACTTAGTCTTGAAAGAAAGAGAAGGTAAGGGTAAACCTTATTTCTCTGAACATACACAAGTACCTGGATCTACAAAGCTATGTGATTCAAATAGATGTAATAGGTTTCCATTAATCTATTCTAGTGAAGTCGGCATCCTCTGTGATATTATTAAAAAGAATTGTAATATATTATATGCCTCTGAAGATTTGAAGAGCCTTGTTACAGACAGACCTTACTTTTCTTTTAAGAATAATATATCTCTTAAGAGGCAATTATGTTACAAAACCCAGAAGTCTCGGCAACCTGTCATCTCACAGAGACAAGGTACTTACTCATGCAGGAGCTGTAGTGCATACAAATATATATAAATTGCCATGCGGTTTACACACCCCTCTCTTAATTCTTATCACTTTAGTGAGATGCAATTATTGTTTGCATAAAATGGTAAAGGTAATCAAATATGTCATAAACTATATTTACAGATATGAATTCATCAGACTATGTGATATTTTAAACAAAAGTTCCCTGCCATGTGGATATATTTAGTTCAATATGTTATATATTGGTATAGCATTAAAATAAGCAGAAGGCAGTATTGAGTTGAAGGACTATGAGAATTGTTTAAATTATAGGTTCATAGGTTCATAGGTTCATACTAGGCTATCTGCCTGAGGGCATTTACAAGCCCAGCTCCATTTTTTTTTTACACCACCACCCCACCAGGTATGGAGACTATACCCATTATTTGTGCTGCCTCTGTCGAGCAGCAGGACACTGAGGTAAAGGTGGTAATATATCTGCGATCTCCCATCCATTGGTCAAAGATTTCTCTTGACAAGGCCCAGAGTGCTCTGCCTCTCATGTGTACCTTTTTTTTCAGCCACATAGGAGGAGTCTTTGGTGATGAAATCCTCCTCCAGCACGTCCTATTAATAGCCGTGTCGAGGTTTAAGTTGCTTAAAGAACTGAAATAGGGTGATTGGAACTAGATACATATTATGCATCATGACTGTATATGTGGCTCTGTAGTGGTTTCAAAACCACTAAAGAAGTGCTAAAGAAATATTAAAAGTGGAAACAGAAGCCCAACAACATTGTGAAAATAGTAAATTTAACAGAGCTAAATTCAATTAACAGGTTGCATACTGACATCAGAAAGTTTTTGATAAATAAAAAAAATATATATCTGGGAGATACACATATAACATCAAACACAGCCCTGGATCATTTAGTGGATTAAATGAAAGAGGGATCCTAAGCTTTACAATGTGATGGTCTAAAACATTATTCCACTTTTAATTCTATATCAGTGGCAGCCAAACCCCTGCCCATGTTTCAGTCAGAGAAATGCATGTATAGGAATCCTAACCTTGATGGGGTGGGAAGGTTCCAGCATGGGTGCAAACATTACCTATCTGTTTACAACAAAAATAACTCTGGTTCAGTCAGTGGATTGCATGAAGAGGAATCCTAAACTTCACATTCTGGGGGTGATGTGAATGCAGATGGAATGTCGACCTTAATGAACTTCATCAGGTGAGATTTGTGAGCCTCTGCAGCCTGACTGGAGCTTTCTAATAAAAGTATTTGAAAATGTGTCACAACTGCTTTTTATCTGTCTGACTTGCCAGGAATAGTTTTAACTTTGATATAGTCGAGACATTTTGGACACTGATAAACAGTTGTCAAAAGTGTTTCTCTGCTTATGCATACCTTACCAAAGTTCTTTATTCTCTTTATTTCATTTTGCCTTGTTGGCTGGATAGGTATGCTGAACTAAAGCCTGTTTTCTGACACAAACCAGGTAGTAGGCATTTACAGCTGCTCACACATACAATTGATATAAGTATGTAATAAGCCGCAGTGGTACAGCGATAGTGTTGTTGCCTCACAGCAAGAGGTTCTCCTGTTCGATTCTTGGCTGGTGTGCCTTCTGTGTGGAGTTTGCATGTCCTCCCCATGGTTGAGTGGCCTCCAAAAGACATGCGTGAATGGGCGTGCCTTCGCTGAAGGTTAGGTGTCAGACTGGCAACTCGGCACCATAAAAATCTACTGCCAATCATTAGCAGACCGGAGTTCTGCTGTAGCGACCCCTAACTGGCTAAAGCCAAAAAGACAAACAACAACAACTAAGCTTGCTGGTCTTGTGGGCCATTTTAAGTGGAACCAATTTCCATCAGAGGTAAGAGTCAAACCCTGTACTTTGTGTCTGTAAGGTAGAAATCTTAATTATTATGCCAACACCCAAATCAAATATAAATGTCCATAGGTAAATATTAGGTTAGCTGCACTTCAAGGCCATTTTTAGGCCTAGCCGATCTTTCTCAAAGATAAGAATCAAACCTTCTGCCTTGTATAGCTACAGTAAATACCTTATGCTAACCCCAACCCCTCACATAATCTTTACATATGCACAGTTACAGAACTAATAGCATGCATTTTTCCTTTATACTTAATTAAATATGAACATTAAATATAAACTATGTGAATTATCTTTATTTCTTCTTTTTTTGCAAAATGACTAATATCCCACAGAATCTACACATCTGGTTATGGGCTTTGCATTGCCTTTTCTTATGTCTTCAGCCACATTAAATGAGTGTGGCCTTATTTCTAAATATATTTGTTTCTACTTGCTATTTTGGAATTTGTGTGTTATATCATTCCATTTCTATTTTGTTCATAAGCTCGTTTTCCTTATTATCAGTTCTTGTTATTTTACATATTGCCATTTCTTCATGCAGCTAAATTAAATGGATTCTCATATTTTCCCTCTCTTCATAAACATCCAGTCCTTTTTCTAATGTTAAGTCTATCACAGCAATCTATCTCTGACTTATTTATAATGTCACAAAGATAGAATCATGCAGTTTCTCACTCAGTTTTGAGTTCAGTAACAAATATATCAATAGTTTCTTAAGCATCTTGATTTCTGATAAGGAATGAATTCCATATGTATGGAACTGTACTATGCAACTCATTTATAATTTATCTTTATTTTCTGCCTGTCTTTCACACAAAAACCATTAAATATCTTTATGACATCTTCTTCTGAGATGCAGGAATGCTGCACACTAGATTTTTTTTCAATTTGTATCTGGAATTCCACTCACAATATGATACAGCATAAACATTTGAATCAAAAACTGTCTGTTTTCAGATAACTTGCCATGCAGTTTAGAGACATTGTATGTGGAAGTGTAGCTATATGGAACCACAATGGAGAGCTTCTTCCTGAGGAAAACTGAGAGAGATTGATTGCTCAGCATTTTTCCAAGAAAAATGAAAGAAGAAATATTAGTGCGTGCATGCAAAATGTGAGTATGTACATGTAACAAACATCCTTCTAATTGTTATTTATCTTGACATTAATATTAATCTGTAAATAAAAGACATTTAATGCAGTTGTTGGTGCATTACAAGTGTAGTTTTGCAAAAAATGAAAGACATTCTGATATAATTTATGGATGGTATAATACAGGAACAATTTTGCAGGATATTTCTTTAAGGAAAAAAAATGCAGGATCCAAATGATTCCTAAAATTTTTGAAATCTTTCATATTGGTAATAATCATTCTTGTTCTTTTTCTAGGATTTATGGCACACATTTTATTTATATGCTCATTTATTTATTGGTTTATTTATTTACAGTATTCTGACTGGTCTAGACTAGCTTGTAAAGCAGCATCATTTCAAGGCAGACAAGAGGTGGTATTAGGACTAAAGAACTTTGGCTATATCACCGGATAAATGCCCTACTTTTTTATAAATGTAACTGGCCACCACTACCATGGCAGGCCTGACCGCTTGGTGGTGTAAACCTTGGCTCCAGATGATTGTCACTACGGAAGTGACACAGTGACCTCATGTACAAAATGAGAAAAAGGGGTTGAGGATGGATGGATGGACTGGCCACCAGTTCAGGTGAATAGAATCTCATTTTAATATTTCATCTGAAGGATGGCATAGTCACTAGTACAACATGTCCCTTATGATACACTGCAGAGTCAGTACTAGAAAATTAATTTAAGCACTTGGTGTGGCCACCAAAGTCATAGAGTGGACACAGAAGACAGGCAGAGGTGGCATAAATATTTATTTTTTATTTTGACACTATATACATATACATAAACATATACATATGCATATACATACACATGTACATACATACATTTCTCTCTCTCTGTATATATATATATATATATATATATATATATATATATATATATATATATACACACACACACACACACACACACACACACAAACACACACACACACATACATATATATACGTGTAATGATTATAACTGACATGACTGAACTTTGACCTCAAAAGGTCAAGAACATAGATATTGACAGTCCACCATGCATGCACGAAGAAATCCTCACAGATGTGAAATACAAAAAACAAAAAAAAAGATAAAAACATTTTTTACTAACTCTAATATTGCATTATCCCCACAGAAGGGTCATATTTGTTGATCTCATATACCTGTCAGTCATCTGCATTGTCAACCAAAGTGTATCATCATAACAGATGTTGGCATTTGTGAGTTATGGCTCATAAATGTATCGATACCGATATCTACATCTAGATTTATATATATATATATATAGAGAGAGAGAGAGAGAGCTCTCTCTCTCTCTCTCTATATATATATATATATATATATATATATATATAGATATTTATCTGTTGCTGACCAGTTTAGTCCTACTAGGCTAGAGGCCTCTTTTCAGGAGAGGTATCATTTCTACTACAATTATTGCAACTTGCCAGGGCATTGAGGAACTTTCCCTACTCTTTTTGATAGGTACCTTGGAACCTTTTACACCCACCTGAGCTACCACAAACCCAAGCAGATGGGACCTTGTTTTAAAGTCTCATCTGTAGGTCTACATATTCTGGAGTGCAGCACTGTATGTATTGGTACAAGGAAATTCACTGAATTGTATTTTTCATGAAATCACAGTTTTCACTGGTTTTAGGCGATTTTTCAGTAGAACATTATTCTACTAATGAACAACACCATCAAAAGTCATGAACACATGCCTGTCTCCATTTTACTAAAATATGGTAGATATTAATATGGTATTATTCCCGTAAAAACAAAATGCTTGCAAGTGACAGTTAAATGCCCCAAATATTACTACTGGCTTTCTCCAAAGGTTATAATTAAGACTTTCTTCTATGTTTGTACTACTCCTAATGTAGATATAGCCTTTGCTGACCTCTCTCTCTCACTTATTTTCTATCCCTCTCTTTCCCTCACTTTCTCTCTGCTCCCTTGCAAAAACATATGGCCTTATGGCCTGGTTTAGAAAATCTTGTTTTTACCCATGATGTTAGTTGTACTTAATCACTGAAAACAGTGGCAAATTGCAGGCAGAAAGCATGTTTCACAGAAATACAGATCACAAAGTTCTTGAAACTGATAGACATCTCAACAATTCTGACTTTCTCTTAAGCAAAACATTGAGAAATCAGAATGTATTTATGTATTCAGCTTTATGTATTGTCATCTATTAGCAGAGTTATGGAACATTATAGCTCTGTAGTACTGTCATTTAGTGTGGTATTGTCTTTGACAGAGTTTGCCCAAAGAAACAGTTACACTGATTTTATCCTTGATTTCTAAATGTAATTACCAGTCATTACTGCGCTTTCATTATACTTTTATTCTGTATTACGATATACTGAAAATAAAAGCAGATTCTAGGTGCGGGACACAGTTATGCAAACTGACAATATATTAAATAACAAATATGAGCAGAATTGCATCTTGTAGTAAATTAGTTCTCTGGCCAAAAATAACAAATGGCATGAAAATCCTGTGTTTTCTCAAATCTCAGACAGCCCAAATTAGGGATTTACTAATATGTTTCCTGGAAAAAGCAAAAGTTAGTATCCCTACAAATAAGGGATTTTCTTTTATTTGAGAATGCCATTTACTTTTCACAACCATAATTCCCACGAAATGGATGGGTGTTGATGTCACTGTAAGTTCAGAATCATTTATTTTCCTTATGTATTGCAGTTAACAATGTGAAGCATTTCTCATTAGCTGTGCTATATGAAAGCTGATTGTTCTCCTGTCATTAATTTTCCTTGCAATGCTTCCATCAGACAATCCAAGCTCTGTTCATAGGGAAAACCTAAGAGGTCCAGTACAAGTGGCAATTCTGTTATAAACAGCTCATCTGCATACATTTATGAGGAGATAGGTGACTTGAAATGGATACCACTAATTAATGTGTTAAAAGAAACAAAAGCCTAACCAAGCACAATGTATAAAGATGAACACATTAGCATATTCCATTCTTTATCTGCACAGCATTGTCACAAAGACAAATACCGTTGCTTAAGCCTGAAGCAATGATACAAGTATTGCAATAAATCATAGTGAAAGTTGTGCCCATTTGAAAGATATTGATTTCAGCATTAGAGTTTATGCTATTTCTGTCACTGAACAGTTTTGAAAAGGGTATATTAATGAATCTTTTCAAGGTGTTTTCACCTGCTCCATTTCTAAATCAGATCAGTCTGAGGATATGATAATGTCATCTGCACTGCTGCGTCCATGTTAATTACTTCTCAACAGCAGTTACAAGGTTAGCTGTTAAATGGTCTGTCTCCTTTCAAGCAATATGTGAGGATGAGTTGTTTTACTTGGAGAATAAAAGCATATTCCTGCTTATAGCCAATTGTTTTAAAATGCTATATGCCATTTTATTTTGTTTTATTTTATATAGCTGTGTAATGTGAAGGAATAAGAAAATAAGCTAATTGAACTAGATGCAAGGTAAACAACTGTTTAATATCTGTAACCATTTTGTATGACAGTCTTCAACATAAATAAAATTAATAAAACAAAAGGATTGTAACCATTATATTGTAAGAGGCAAATGCATCTTAATGCAAAGTGTAAAGAACGGATGCATGAAGGAAGGATGGAAGTTAATAGAAGCATATGTGCATACAAGTATGAATCTCACTGAACTTTTTTATTTCATAATACATTAAAATTAATTTTGATGTCATCATTAATAGATGCAGGCAACATTTTTCAGTTCAGTATGACCTGTGCAATATTTCTTTCAAGAGTTCTTCAGTCATTCAATAATTCAATGTTTGACTCAGAGATTGACATCTTTATTTATTTATTTATGTACAGTCAATTACTTTTCATCTACAGCTACCTCTTAATGGTGAATGTAGAATGGCAGTTTTAGAAACTGCACACAAATAAAAGAATGGATACATGAAGTAAGGAAATTAATAGAGCAAATATGGACACATCTATGAATCTTATGGAATGTTTAACTCCATAATACATTAAAATGAATTTTGGTGCCAACTTTAGTAGATGCTGTCAAAATCATTCACTTCAGTGATGAAATTTGTAATGGTTCGTTTGTCGGTTCAAAGACTAACTGCTTGGTGGATTCAATCGGAGCTGTGCTGCTACTGACATCGTCTGTTTTATGGTGTTCCTTAAAGTGTAATAATTCTGTTTTCTTGACAAAATTAAACTTGGTTTCTTAGTGTATGCCTTAAGCAATCCTGGTAGGTTTCCTGTTGTTTTTGCCAGTAACTAAGCCAGTCATAAAGACTGTGTTTTTAATCAAGTAGTCATGCATTGAAACATTGGTGTCTAGCTCAGCTCACATCTGAGAATGACTAGCCAAATGTTTTTTTACTTGTCTCAGGGAGACCAGTGATGTTAATGTGATAACACACATTATATCCCACCTGATACTGAGAATTTTCTGTTAGCATAATGAAAGACACCCCTCTGAACTATAGAGATGGTACTAGTAAATCATCAGGGGTTCACTTACATATAGAAGAGTTGAAATGCTAATTTAAATGTCCACTTTAGTTAAGTTTTCCTTTTGTGAATCACAGTTGATAAAGTTATGACAAAGCCATTTCCCCAAATATGCTGCTACAGAAAAACTCATAAGTACAACATCTTGTACTAAATCTCACTCTCTGTTCATGCTAAAGGGTAAGACGTTAAAGAGATAGAGATACATGTTTCGATGGACCAGAGTTATTTCTGAGTCTCTGATTTGGCTGATAGAAAATGGTAGTCTTCTTGAGGCCACATGCCAATCCCTGAGTTTGGTTGCTTTCTATAAATATCTCCATTGCAGCTTGGATGTCAGACATTGTTTCTGTAAGAATGGGAAAGCTGGCCTTCACTGTGAAGATGTAACAGACAGATTGGTTACTTGGCTTATTGAGAGAAGATACAAAATTACGGATTCTTCTGTCAATTTTATATGCCATACTGTACCCAGTGGGTGTGCATTGTGCTATGAGGGTTAGGATAATTTCTAGGAAGATTAACATAAACTGGGAATGATAGGATACCTATTCATGATACCTGTCTAATTGTATGGCACTGCCTTTATGCCTTTTTACAGAATTGTGATAATCGCTTGATTTTGCAAATTCTGAACTCTTGATAATGTTTGTGTATCAGTCACATTTTTCAGTAATGTCCACAAAGCTTCAAGAACAATACATTCTGGCACTTTTGCACAACTTCTTCAGAATATTTTCAGTGATGAGACAGTGATGATTTAGTAAAATGTGAACAGCAGATTCCCACAGTATAAATAATTGCCTACCAGTAGAAAATAAAGGAATGCCTTCTTATATTCCATTCCATGACTTGCTGCTTTCTATAAAATTTTATTTTCCTTTGTTGACTGGGTTAAACCCACTAGGATAGTGGCCCCTTTCCAGGGGAAATCTGATGTGGTATTTATACTAATAGGGGAAATTTAGCCAGGATATCAGAGAACCAGTCTGTTTGATATGTGCCATGGGATCTTTAACATCCACCTGAACTACCACCAACTCAAGCAAATGTGACCTCAATTTAACATCTTGTCCAAAGGAATGCACACTCAAGAGAGCTGCAATCCAATGTCACAGTCTGGCTAGTTGGTGGGGAGAATAGAACCCAGACCATGTTG
>NC_056729.1:146939388-147116888 GCF_019279795.1 Protopterus annectens
TGAATGAAAACAGCATTTCCTTGAACTCTGTTCCCATTATGACCTCTGCATAACCAACACCTTCTTCAATGTCAAGTTGCAGCACAAAGTTTCATGGCAGCACCCAAGACTGAAACATTGGTGTCAACGTAACCTTGTCCTCACCAAACACAGCAGTTTAGGCAGTGTCAGGGTAACACACAGTTACCACAATGCAGACTAATAAAGACTACTTGCTCATGTATAGTAAGGTGAACATCCAAATGTGAAGGTTCTTTTGCTATAAAAAGGAAGGGAGAACATGCATAAACATAGGCAAGACACATGACTCTTCAAAAGCACACAAGTTTGTTCAAGCACTTGAAGAGGCTTTGCCCTCCCTGGATGACACTGACACCAACAAGAGATAGGAAAAACTATGGAATGCTATGTATAATGCTGCAATATCTATCTTTGGGAAGAAGACAGTCAAGCGTGCTTATTGGTCTGAAGCCCACACTGAAGTGCTGACACCTCTGTTTCAGAAGAAGAGACAGGTACTGACTGCATCCAGTGTCCTCGCCCAATGAGAAGAACTTGTGGGCACTCTGGTGTGCTTGGAGTCAAGTGCAGCAGCAGCTTGGTGATGTGCAAATGATTCTAGCCTCACCTTTCATGATTTCCTTAATCTTTTAACTTTCTTTCAGTCCATTCTACCACTACCCATCACTTATCCAAGAAAGCATGACTGAAATTTACTGCAAAGTTCTCTAACCAGAAAGTGTATTT
The DNA here is from genome assembly GCF_019279795.1 of Protopterus annectens. Lineage (NCBI taxonomy): Eukaryota > Metazoa > Chordata > Ceratodontiformes > Protopteridae > Protopterus > Protopterus annectens. The sequence goes on from NC_056729.1 coordinate 146,940,136, forward strand.
AGTGTGTCCCAGATTATTACTTATTCTGTCATATATTTCTCATGCAGTGTTATGTAACATATATAATAGGAATTTCTCTTGTGCTTTGCATATAATGTGTGTTCAACTTATTGCTTCCTTTTCATTATATCAACAAATTAGTCACCTCCTTTTTTCATGTGTATAGAATGTCCTGACCATAGTGTTTATTCTTTACTGTATCCACAAATGTTACTTGTGTTATTATCTTAGTCTTTTTAACCAATGTTGATTTGTAATTCTGTGGAATATGTACTGTGACGCTTTTCTCCCCAGGCCTCTGCTGAAAATGGGTTCATACCCAATCGGACTTTCCTAGTAAACAAATGTCAAATAAAATAAAAAAACTAAAATTATTGGCTCCAGCTTTGTTTCAAGGCCACATACATTGCTAACATGAGAGGAGTGTACAATGGGATGAAGTAAGCCATCTGTCCATCACAAAGAAAAATCACCCCACTTACATCAGCCACAGGTGATGTCTTGAAGGTCAGGACCAAGCAGATGGAGTGCTGTGTGGAACACTACTCACAGCTATTATGCCAGATGGACCATAGTTGCAGTGAGACCCCTGAATGCCATTTTGCTTCTGCCAGCTATGACAGAACTAGATGTTGAGCCCATCCTGGTGGAACTCGATGCACATAAAGCACTCTCTTCAGGAAAAGACCCCAGAAGAGATGGTATTTCCTCAGAAATATTTAAATGTGCTAACTGTACCCTAATCTCAGAGCTGCATGCAATACTTTGCCAATGCTGAAGAGAAGGTAGTGTACCGCAAGATATGAGGGAGGCCAACATAGTTACTATTGTCAGGAAAGGAGATACTGCTAGCCCAGCTATCTGGAATTTTGTAAATAATTGTATGTCATTTGTGTTCCTGTGATTTTAACTATGATGTTACTGTGATCATATACTGAATATTTTCTTGTTCTTTTATTATTTCATTGTGGCTGATATTTGTGAGACATATTTAAGTTCTGAGAGGGCTTGCATATTTATTTGGTGACACTGTGGGCCACTCCCAATAGCCATGCTTTTGGTCAAACTGCCATTTGTATTAACAGTAACATTACACAGCAAGATTGGACAACCTTTATTAAGGGCCTTAAAGTAGCTGATAAAGAGTTCACTGGTGGCAGTGATAACTACCTTATACTCTGGGCAAAAGGGGCATAGCTAGTAAACCTGTGCCAGCCTTTCCCAGGTGTGTGTGTGTATAAATCAAACCTCACTGTGTGTGTGTGTGTGTGTGTGTGTGTGTGTGTGTGTGTGTGTGTGTGTGTGTGTGTGTGTGTGTGTGTGTGTGTGTGTGTGTGTGTGTGTGCGTGCGTGCGTGTGTGTGTGTGTGTGTCAGCTAATTGGGCAGGGGCAAAAAACACTGGTTGTACAGAGAGGATGCTGGAGGTCTTGGCCTGGCCAATCAGCTGAGATCTCAAGAAATCAGCCCTGGACTGACTGTGGTCTCTGTGTACTCTTAAGGGAAATTGCACTTGATGCAGAGGGCTGCATTTGGAAATACTGTGTGGTGAGGATTCAGGCTCATTGATTACTGGGCCAGTGGTGGGATTTCAGAGTTATCTTTAAGATTAAAGGTGATAAAAGTGATTGTGACCACTATCATGTCATCTCCCTTCTCTGTAACATGGGGAACCTGTTTGCACGTATTTTCCTGAAGAGTTTCCACGCTCTTGTAGAATCTCAGTGTGGGTTCAGAGCTGTATGGTTTCCTGTAGACATGTTTTTTTCAGTTAAGCAACTAGTTGAAAAATGCAGGGAGCAGGACAAACCTCTGTATATTGCCTCCATTGATTTGACCAAGGCATTTGACTTCATCAGTAGGAAAGGTCTGTTTGCAATTCTGGCAAAGACTGGCTGTCCTCCAATACTGCTTAGCATCATCAGGACCTTCCATGAAGGCATGAATGTGACCATTATGTATGATGGATCCACATATGAACCTTTTGAGGTTCTTAGGGGAGTAAATCAGGGGTGTGTTTGGTATTGTCTTTTCTGTTCTGTTGAAATTTGCTTTTGGAACTGCTACAGAGGGTATATTTCTCCCAACCAGAATGGACGGCAACCTCTTCAAACTATCAAGTCTTGGATTGAAGACCAGGCTGCTTAGGAAGTATCTAATGGTGTTCCTGTTTGCTGATGATGCAGCTATTTTGGCTGAAACTCAGCAAGAATCTCAGTCATTCGTGACTTGCTTTGTGGAAACATGTATGGAATTTGACCTCACAATCAGTTCAAAGAAGATCCAGGTGATGGGCCAAAATGTGGGCAGTGAGCCATCAATCATGATGAGTGACTATGAACTGGAAGTTGTCCATGAGTACATGTACCTAGGTTCTTCAAACTCTGACAAATTGTTGCTTGATAGTGAGATCAAAAAGAGCATTGGAAAAGCCGCCACAGTGTTTTCCAGGCTGACAAAGAGTGTTTAGGCTAATAATAAACTCTCTGTGCACACCAAGTTGCAGGTTTACACAGCCTGTTTTTTAAGCACATTACTGTATACCTGTGAAACATGGACTCTGTGCTCAAAGCAGGATCGGTGGCTAAATGTATTCCACATGGGCTATCTTAGGCACACACTTGGTATCTCATGGCAGGACGAGATCCCCAACAACACAGTGCTTGAGAGGACAGGCACCACCTCCTATTCACTCTCCTGAAACAGAGACATATACATTGGTTGGGGCATGTCTCATGCACACTAAATATATATATATATATATATATATATATATATATATATATATATAGAGAGAGAGAGAGAGAACATATCTCTCTGTATCTTTGTATCTGTATACACACACACAAACACACACACATACACGCACACTGGCAGATGAAAGTTGTATCCAGGAGATTTTGTTTTATAATTTCAGACTCCTATCACTGAATTTTACTTTTTTCTCCAAAACATTTAAATTCTATGTAGCTGTTTAAGTCGTTGGTAGTTTATTTTATAAAAAAACAGCACAATGCATGGTACAAGCATGATTATATGAGAAAGGTCCAGTTCGAATAACCTTTGTTCAATATTAAATGAAAATAGTTTTCCTACCAATCTACCCCAGGCCTTTAATTATTTTATCTTACTAATAAAAGTTCATAGGTTCATAGGTGTGTAGGCTAATGGCCCTGGAGCCTTTACAAGCCTAGCCCATAGGATTACCCTGGCATCGTGCCACCCGTCCTTAGTTCCCAGTGCCTCTGTCGAGTAGAGCCACTGAAGTCATCCTCGGGGTGAATTTTCTATTTCCCATCCACTCATCAAGATTTCTCTTGATGAGGACCAGTGAGGTGCTCTGTTTGATATGTATGGGAAGTCTGTTCCATAGCATGGGCAGTCTCTGGGTTATAAACATGTCCCTCCAGCATGTTCTGTTGATTGTGGTAATGAGGATGAGGTGTCTGGAGCATGTGGTGTGGAGGGATAGGGATTTCTTTAGATGTACCATTTCTAACAGAGCTGGGTCAGACATGGCTTTGTAAGTCAAGCAGAGATCCCCCTAAGTAGGCAATATGAGACAGAGAATAGTTGGAGTTTTTTGAGTCTGTCCATATAGGACAAGTGTTTAAGGCCTAGGATCCTCTTTGTGAGGTACTTTTGCAGCCTCTCCACTTGTTGCAGGTGTCTAGTGATGTACATGCCAAATGGGGCATTGCACTCAATGATTGGCCTAATGAGGGAAGAGTAGAGGGAGACAATGACCTCTTTGTTCCTGGATGCAAAACCCTTAGTAATGAGATGTGCCACAGAAGGAATTTCTGTCCACAGTGGCAATGTGGTGGTCAAAAGAGAGGTTGCTGTCAACCTGTGTTCCCAGATCTCTTATAATGCCTTCTGTGTTCAGTAGACTACCATTGATGTGATAATTCATGGGAACTGGGTTTTTCCCAAAATGGATGACAACACATTTTTTGGCATTGAGCTTAAGGCCATGGTTCTGACACCAGTCATTGGTATCAGTGAGGCCTTTCTGTAGGATGTCAACATCACTTGGAGAGTTAATAATGGCCTTTGAAGGTGTAAGCTGAGGTACCAGATGCACTAGTAAATTGTTCAATTTTATTCCACTGTGTTCCTAGTTTTTTGCCTTGTGGCAATTTGGACTGGTTTTTGTTGTATATTTTGGAGTTAATAATGGCTCCCAACTTGCAATCATCTGCGAACTTTGTCAGACAGAGTCCCTTCATGTTGGCCTGGACTTCTGAGAAGTAGATACCAAACAGGAGAGGACCCAGGACCAATCCCTGTGGGACTCCACTCATGACTGGTCAGTAGTCTGACTTGGAGTCAGCTGCTTTCACACTGTGGGTTCTGTCTGTAAGCCAGTTTGCAACCCACCTAGTGATATAGGGGTTGATGCCTAGCTTAGTACGTTTTTCTATGATTCTAAGATTTTATTTAAAGCAGTAAGGTATTTCTTAATATCCTTACCAAATTGCATGTCGGTGCACTTGTTAATATTTAATGTTATACTTCTAACTGACCACAAAGAAAGCTTTCTTTCAGAGTGAATTGTTATTCTTCAACTCTAGCTACAACAGACAGAGTTTTCATATCATCAGCAAATTCATTCCACTAGATCTCCTTGGTAGTAAACACTGGCATCATGTAAATATTAAAAAAGATTAGCTCCTAAAGAGATCACTGAGGAACATGAAAACCCAAATTGTAAGCTATAGCTCAAGCTCTTTGTAAGCATACACAAAATGACCTATCTAGTAGCCAATGAAAAATCCAAGCAATAATATTAGGGTGTCTTCCCAAATATATGAGCTCAGGGGGAGGGGATTGGCATACTGGTTAAGGTGTCTAGCTCATAAACAAGAAGGACATGGTTTGAGTCACGCTAAGGAAAATTGGCTAGACTTAAAATAACCCAAAAGGACAACTAGCTTAGTACTTACCTATGAATATACATTAACCTGGGAGGTTAGTATAGTGGCAAAGATATTTGCCTTACAGACACAAGGTGCAGGGTTGGATTCTTACATGGAGTAATTGGCTAGCCTTAAAATGGCTCACAGGAGCAGTTAGCCCAGTACTAACCTATGAACCTGATGCAGTACACAATTAAATGCTTTGGTCTAATGTGTGAAGGCACTTTCTACTAGGACACATTTCAGTTCATCTAATGCATGTGTGTAGAAGTTGGTCAAATCAGAGAACAATATGCTGGCATAGGCCAACTGATGCAAGTATAGACATTGAGATGAAGTTCAAAGAATGAACTCAAATGCCTTGTGGAAGTCAGGCAAGTAGGTTTTTAGCTATTTACTACAGACCTCTTTTATGAATAGGTAGCACTAGTGATGATAGCTGATGACGTTTGAAGATGTTATAAAATTGATATCAATGTCCTTAGTTTTTACACTGCTGTAAAATAGTGCCAAGAAATCAAAGCTTATATCTGAGCTAAAATAATATAAGGAAATGCTTTATATATTGATTTAATGTCAATGGTTGCACATGGTATTTGACATATTCCTGTATATATACATAAAACATTTATGTCACAGGTAGCCACAGCCAAAAATGTCTTACCAAAGCTCAATGTTTATACTAATGTTATGCTTTTATTTTAAGAATATGCAAAAATGCCTTGAGGTTAATAGTCATGTTACCAGCAAGCACCTATTCACATCATTTTTTTTAATAAATGTCTTTCTTAAATAGCTATGTACTGTTGTCCATATTTTGTAGATTATCCAGTAATGCTTGTTCCTGTATTAAACAATTGATATTTTATTATTCCAGCAACTCCTAGTTGCATGTCTATGATTCTCAAATATAGCATAAAGTTTTTTTCTAAGAAACATCCCAATGTATTGCCTGTAGTACCAACATAAAAATATGTCATAATTTGTCTTGAAAACCTTGGATTGGAGATATATAGTGTATTTTCAGATGGAATAGACATTGTATCTTTTTTCTTTCCTTCTGGAACCACACCTGACGTACAAGACAACCCACAGTCACACGACTGACATATTCATTCCCAGAGACTGAGGTTTCTATTGTCTATTCATTCCCTTTGGAAGAAAAATCAAGCAAAAGGAGTGGTTCTGTCATCTGATGTGGGAGGTGGTGTTTTCTACTTGAAATTATAGCATTTACATATGCATGCAATGTCATGACATCAGGGTGTTTGTTTTTATGGGTTGGGAATGCCTTGGAAGTTTCATGGGACTGTGAGTCATGGAAGAGAATGACATAAGCCTGTAAACACCCTATTTACATTGAAACAAATGATGCCTCTGAGGTCTTCACTGAAGTGATTAATGTAAAGTGCATTTCCAGGCATGCATACTGCTTCTCCCATTTGCAGAGCAGCAAGCGGGCTCATTGGCTTCATTCCTCTCCCACTCCCAGTTGTTTCTTTGCAGCATCTGGAGAGTTAATTGACCCTAGGCCATCTGTGTCATCGTCAAGCATGTGATCCTGTAAGCCATTAAGATAACTAGAATGTTTGATGCACCAAGGACACAGATCATGTGATTTTACAGGGCAGGAAGATGCAAGTGGCACACACACACACACACACACACACACACACACACACACACACACACTCATAAAGATAGATACGTAGATAGACAGATATGTGTGTGTGTGTGTGTGTGTGTGTGTGTGTGTGTGTGTGTGTGTGTGTGTGTGTTGATATATCATAACATTAAAACATCATAAGGCAATTAATCAAACACAACTGTTAATTCCACAACCATTAAAAGTGACCCACAATATAACAAAGTAAAACATTTTCTTTCTGAAATGGGGCTTGCCCTATACCCCCTGGTAAATATATATACCATCTCCAAGATTGTGATTCACTGCAGAAAGTGCAAATTCCCTGATCCCTATTTTACCAAAATCTCACACAGAAAAAAGCTGGTATGTTCAATCAGCTGTACTGTTGATTTTTTTTTTCTGTTCAACAACTTGAATTGTCTACCACTTGTCTGTAAAATATATATCTTTAAATATCTATTTATATAAGTACATAACTATGTATATATATATATATATATATACACACACACACACACACACACACACACACACACACACACACACATATATATATATATATATATATATATATATATATATATATATATATATGTATAGAGAGAGAGAGAGATTTATACATACATACACATACACTGAATTGAATGCAACATATACAGTATGCAGAATACAGTTTACTATCATTTTGTCAAGTTCACTGCAGGCATATTATTGTTTCTATGAAATGTAAAAATGAAATTCACTACAGTGAACAACAAAAATCTCAAACTCAGTAGTGGTGAATGTTCAAATTCGACATAATTTGAACATTTACCACACTTCCGGGAACAGCATCACTGTGTGTTCCACAGTAAAAAAAGTGTTTGCAGGTGGGCATGTCCCCCTGCACCCCCATCACCCCACACCCCCTGCTACTTAGATATACAAACTCCGGAATCACACTATAGTGAGGGAAAGGGTACTTTTCCCGATCCCCACTATAGTGCGATCTGCATCAAAATGAAGAAATTCACAACAGCGAATGCCGCACTGCATTTGCTGTTGTAAATTTCTACATTTTGGCATTCATTTTTGCAATTCTATCAAACCGTAGTTTGGCACTAATGTAAATCACAGAAAGTGCGATTGGAAAAACTATAGTAAACTGTAAAATACAATTACTCCTTCTGAAGAATTCAACAACCTGTATGTTGCCAATGTAAAAGAAGAAGTAAGTGTAGTCTGTCTGAGGGCTTAATAGATGTTCAAAATTCCCAGTCAGCTAGCTTATATTAGTAGATGCAAGTGTGGGTTATTATTCTAAACACAATGATTGAACCACACTGAAAAACACTAAGAAATTCCTTATGACTAGGACATGTGTTGTGTTAAAAAGAGCTGCAGATTTATATTCATTAGATATGCATGGCTCTACCATTAAGATTTTGGCATGACAGGACATGAATATTGAACTGGATATGGTAGTATTCTTTACAAAAATAGTAATTCTACCACTGATTTGAAAGGCTCTGAAAGTATGATAGGCCTCATCATTTTTAATACTAATAAGGCATGTTGCAGCTTTGATATTCTTGACTGATCAATGTCAAACATATTTAGGAGTTACAAAAGATGAAGACAATAAAGGGAAGTCAGACTATGATGGCCTGGACCATACATGGCAGGAAGTCAACATGTCATGTTTGTTAACACACAGCATCATCTCTCCTTGTTTTAAGCTGCTGGCGTAACTCTATCTTCAAGCAGATTTTATTAAAAAGAGATTATAAGATGGTAGTGTTTTTTTTTTTTTTTTAAGGCAGTAAGAAATAGGGATAGGCCTTATCGTAGTTGTGCAAGCAGGACACCTTTGCTTAAGACTACTCTAGCAGACTGTGAGAGAAAATGAGATATCTTTTGGGCCCACAGGAGAAGGTAATTGACTTAATCTAACATTGTGAATGTGGTCTTGCAAGTGGAGGTATTTGCCAGGTCAAATGCTAATGTATCTAAATGATGTCATGGATTCAATCAGGCTGTTGCCCAGGTTCTGATACGAAGAGGACAAGTAGCTTTACTGAGTCTTTACTTTGGACCAAACAGCAACGTTTTCCTTCTTAGCATTGTGGAATATTTTTTAGAACAAGTCCAATCATTTAGTTATTCCAGATCAGCTTGAAGTTGATTTTAGATTACACTAAAGAACAACAATGGGATTCTGTTATTAAATGGTCAACTTCTCTGACTTTTTTCTCCCTATTTACTGCCCTGCTATGAATAAACAACAACACAGCATTTAAAATATTTTAAATTAACTGTTTCTCAACACCAGAACAGTATGTAACTGTACTGTGTTGGTTTCATTATCAAAAAACGTTTGTCTCACCCTGGAAAAGTCTCCAATTCACTGATGTCATCAAGGCCACTGGATACAGGTAGTTTTCTGGCCATTTCCCTGCTTAAACTGACATCACCACTACTGCCCTAAAAACCCACCCATGCTGTGATGTCACAGCTCCCTAGTCCTTCCCCTGCCCATACAAAAAGTAAAGATTAGAACAAGGAGACGGTACATGAGTCAAGTCTCCTGCTGTTAGCTGTCAATCACAGTAGGTAACAGCTCAAATTACCCTTATCACTTTGACACCTAGGTGTGAAGAGGGATCTAGATGAGTCAAAGTAGTACAAACTCAGGCTTCACAAAAGACCAGTGGCAACTGGTGACTTCAAATCAAAGGGGGGCTGCAGGAGACAGCTGAATGGGTGGGGTCAATAGGAAGGGGTTTGGCCAACTAGAAAGGGCAAAAACTGTAACTTTAATTAAATATTATATTCAGCTTTATTAAAGTACCAAGTAACATGCTGAAAGTAGCAATCTCTGTGATACCCCCATTTGTAAAAATGTTTCTTATCCAAAAAAGACCTGCTGCCTGACAACAGCTATTTACTTGTTTCATGGGGAAAACATGATCAAAGTGAAAACTAAAAAGCAAACAAGAAACACGCTCAAGATACATTGCTTAAAGGATTACTGCACAGGTTATGGACCACACATGACAGACTGGCATTTTGTTTAGTTTACAGGTAAAGCCTGCAAAGATGACTACAAGTCTCCAACAAATGTAATGATCTTTTTTTAAAATACTGTAATCCTGTCCTTTATTACAAATACTGCCATATCCATTTCAATACCCAAGGCTTAAACTTTATCTTGTTATGTAAGTATTCTCTGCATGACAACAACTGAAAGGCTTTCAATGTTGGCAATTCTTTAACAGTATGCTTATTAAAGCTTACTTGCATCTTACAATCTCAGACAACCTTACCTGATGGTCATTAAAATATTGCTTCTTAAACACAGAGCAACAGGCACTTTCTAAATAATAATAAGCATAAATCAACAACATAAAAACATGACAGAAACCAGAACATTCTGCAAAATCAAGGACAGATGAAAAGCCACTGTAGTACTTGTGTCTACCTTGGATGGGGGGATACTCTACACATTTACACTGCATAACTGCTCCTTGCCTTGCTTGGACACATCCAGAGTCACTACATGGGGAGTGGGGCGCAACAAGTATGCCACAATTTGACATATCTCTGGATGACTGTGATGGCCCTGACACATTTGTCATACCTCTCAACCTCAGAGCAAGACATCTGGACAAAGCCATACATAGAAGTGGGACAAAGGCCCAAAAATAAGGACAATTTTTAAATATTGCTCTTACAAACTTAGAAGGATAATAGAATTGCATTAGTATGAATTTTCTGTGGAGTATGAAATCTGAAACTCAAATGTCTGTCATTATTTTCTAACTTCGGTCTTTAATGATTTGCCACTAATTTGCCAAAAAAACACAATTTTATGAAAAATGAACCAAAAATGTGATGCAAAAATATAAAATAGCCACACAATATAGCTGGGAACCTGTCAAAGAAGGGAAACTTTTTTAATATTAGTACTGCTAACTTGAGCAGCTGACAAAATAAAAGAATCTACATGCATTTCTGAAATAAAAGTAATCTATAACTCTGATTATTACAGCTATTTATTAATTGTAAATCCTCCATGTTTTCTTCCAAAATTGCCATTTTCCAGAGGGATTATTAGGGGAAGAGCAACATTTTGAGCCAAAATCGGGGACAGTTGAGAGGTTTGGATATGCCTAATTCTATAAAGCAATTTATTTGCATGTACCTCTCAACCTGTTAATGCAGGAAATCTGGACAAGGCCAAATATATTGGGGGAACATATAAACAGTACTACAAATTGCAATTGTATAAACTGATACAGTTGATAGAATATAACAGGCCTTGCTTTAGCATACACTTTTCTGAAGGTTATGAAGTCTGAAACTCAGTATCTGTCATTATTTAGTGACTTAATTCCTAAGTGATTTGCCAGAAAACCACACATTTTATGAGGAACAAACCAAAAATAACAAGCAAAAATCTATTCATTCTGTGAAATTCTGGACAGTTGAGAGGTATAGTTCAGCCAGGGCTGTCTTTGAATTTGCCTCCCTTCCCCCTCACAAAATCATGGTCGAATGGAGCCTCCCCCTGCAGCCATTCCATTGAACCATTACTTGGCTATTTCACGCCATTTACCATAAACACTAATGTGCATACTGCTTTACTTCTACGGTGATTTGGACTTCATTTGAAAGTTTTATTTTGCATTTTACAGCACAAACACTAAGACATCTGCTAAACAAAGCAATGCAGTCTCACAATGAAAACAGACTTAGCATTAAAACTTCTCTGCCCTTGAAACTCACATTCATTGAAACAGCATTGAAACCCACATTCAAAGAAAATACATTTTGCCAGTGGCAGATAAAGATTAACTTTGGGCTGTTTTCAAATCATAGGCCCCTTGCACACGAAACATACACGTGCTCTTTGATACACTTTCCTGATTGTATTAAATTATATTCCTTGTACAATACATTACAGTTGTTAGAGTGCGTTTTAAATTTATTGTTTTGAACATTTTTCCTGTAAACAATGAAACAAAATGCATGCACCAATAATGACAAAACTGCCCAATTCTGAACATTTCCATCATAAAAGTCTACTCAAACGTCTACAGTCCACCAGTATCATAAATATGCACAATCCTTGAAGAAGTAAAAATCATCTAAATAATTCCACATTAAAGAAATCTGTAACTAATGAAGAGGTTGCTTCTAGCAAATAACTTTATATTTCATTGTTTCATCTACAAATAAAGTGCCTGTTACCCTTGAGGAATAAATTGCCTATGTTGCATTAAAAAAATGATAAGCTAGTAATATTGCAATAGGGAATGGATAGCAAACTGATAACAGGTTCACAGTTACTAGGTATCTTCGCCAAAAAGGACTGCTGCAGCCACCCCCTTTACAGCACAGTACAGTATCATCAATGCATCTATTGACTGTGGGAGTAGAACCCACAGCCTTCTGCATCAAAACCAAGTACACTATCTGTTGTGCTGTTAACAACACAAGCTGACTTAGCATAAACAGCACTAAACTTTTGTTCCCCTGCAGCTTTCAGCTTCTTGTAAAATCTACTTGACACTCAGCTGTATCTCTGAACTTTGCAGCACAAGAAATCTGGAAAAAGTCAAAATGTATTGGGGGGGGGGACACGACAAAAGCCCAAAAACCAGAGACACATTTTAAACATCGCTTGTATAATGTTTGAAAGTTGCTAGAATAAAATGCTGTGTTACCACCATACATTTCTTTGCCAAGTATTGAATACAGGGCCCTATACAAAACAGTCAGAATAACATATCACTATGCCAAATCATCTGTTTTGTGAAAAAAAGAGGAAGACTGAAACTTAAATAGCTACCATTTAGTGAATTCAATTCTCACCATAGCTGTCAACCTCTTAGCACAAAACACCTGAACAAAGCCAATAATGAGGGAATACAGCCCCCAAACATATTCAGTGAATTCACTTCTCACCATAGCTCTCAACCTCTTAGCAAAAAACACGTAGACAAAGCCAGTAATGGGGAATACAGCCCCCAAACATATTCAGTGAATTCAGTTCTCACCATAGCTATCAACCTTAGCACATAAAACCTGGATGAAGCCAATAATGGGGAAAAACAGTCCCAAAAATAGGGACAAATTTCAAATACCCATGTTATAAAGTTAGGAAATTGCTAGAATAAAAGGTTTTGTGTTACCGTGTACTTTCTGAGAAATATGAATTCTGAAATTCAAATGCCTGTTATTTTTATTTATTTATCATTTGTTAACCAGGAAAGTCTAACTTGGAACAAAAGCCAATTTTTAGCAGAGGCCCAGGGAGAAAGACTCTAAACATATGTCTTTGTAAGAAGGGAAAACATGCAGACTCCACACAGAAGGCACCCCAGCCAAGAATCAAATCAGAGAACCTGCAGTTGTTAGGTAGCAATGCTACCAGTGCCTCACTACACTACTGACTTTGTAAGGTAACAAAAATACAGAAACCACAGATTTTATGAGGAACAGAACAGAACAAATATGAGGCAAAAATCTGCAAACTTCTGACAAATGGTGGTGGGTAGGGAATTCAGGCCTGTGTCACCCACACCCAAGGTACAGAGCTCAAGCCTGAGGTATTCGCTAGCCACCAGTATACAGCAAGTGGGGCATTTTGCACATACACAAATGCAAAAGACTGTAGTTTAGCCATTCTAAAAAGAAGCACTGTTTGTGTTTTAAATAGTCATTGAATGGCACGAAATGTTACTTAAAACTCACTGAAAGACAGTAGTGTATGCATGTAAAATCAATGCAGTGACAGGAGCTTTAGGAAAAAAAGAGGCTTGTGTAATGTAATTTTTTACAGACAAGCACTGAATTATAAGATACCTAGAGGCAGACTAAACAATCAGAATTACTTCAAGATGCCAGACCCCATGTGGTCAGACTCAGAAATTACATATAAAATATTTAAAAACCTGTAAATATTCCCAGAGTGGTGTTAAAATGTAGGAAACATCAATCCATGATGAAATAAACATGTCTTTTTAGTCTGAAGGTGCGGTTCTCCTTTAAAGCAAAAAACAATGTTTATCTAGAACTACTCTTTCCAGGGGAATACACAGTGCCATTGTTTTTGGGGAAGAAGCTATATTTTCCATCTCAAAACAACTGATAGCAGAAAGGAGCCTCAAGTTAGCAGACATACAAGTGAGTCATATAATTTTAAAAGAGCACAATGTGAGTATTATAATTGAAGAAGCCAAGACAGACCATAACAACTGTTGTACAAGCTAACAGTGATGTTCCCTTTACTTCATACTCCTATTTTGAGATATCTTGAGCAATGTAAGTATGGCTAAAGAAGAAATTGTGCGCCATTTACTAATGTCAAAACTCTACAGGACACAAGTAATAAAGCTATCTCCAATCAAATAATAGTGTTCATCAGAGAATAAAGAAAGAGAGAAAAAAAGTCTGTAATTCTTTTCCAAAATGGCAGAAGATAACACATCATCCTGGATTTTAAGAGTGCTTTGATCCCAATAACTAAAACAAGGATGTCATTTGAAATAATTGACATAGACATTATGGAACCAATTAGTAAAATCTAGCAATGGGTACTGATACATACTAATAATATTAGACAATGCTACAAAGCTTCAGAATAGCACCATTAAATAAGTCCAATGCCAAAACTATTATAAGAGAAAATACAGCTGTGTAAAATCTTACCATAACAGTTGATGTTCTTCTCTTCACTATTGCAGTATTTACTATAAGGATCTTCCTCCCAGGGCAGCCTGATGTTTGGCCAGTATACCAAAGCCTCATGATCTTGTATGTGATTTATGTCACACATATGTTTCCCGCACAGGACGTAAGGCATAAAATTGATGTACAGATGCAGTTACCCAGAAATGAATTGCCCCAGTGGAGAACAGTCACCACAGGACATGTCCAGAAGGAGAAAATGCAGAAGAAAAAGAGGGATCCTGAGCCAGAAGGGAATCCAAAACAAAAACTAGAACAAACAAGAGGAGGTTGGATGGAAGCAGTCAATACTGCAACAGTGATGAGAAGGACATCTACTGTTATGGTAAGATTTTACACAATTGTACTATGTCCTTTATATCACTGTTGCAGTTTTCTTTACTATATAGAGAGCAAAAAAAGCTCAAGAAACAGAATGGGAGGTGGAAGGCTGAGAAGAGGCCTCAACAGCCCCACACAAAGTGGTTCTAGCAAAATCTGCTCTGGCCCTAGAAACCATATCCAACATATAACGCTAAGTAAAGGTATGCGCTGAAGACCAAGTTGCAGCTTCAAAGATGGAAATGGTATCCAACCCCTTGAGGAAAGCATTAAAAAAGCCAACGGCCCTAGTGGAGTGATCTCTAACAGAAGTAGACAAGGATTTCCAATGAAAAGAATAACAAAAAGAAACAAAATGGCCATAGATATCCAGTAGGAGATGGTTTTCTTAGAAACTGCCAAACCCAATATTCTAGGATGAAATCAAGCAAAAACTGGTCAGACTTGCAAATGGTCTTAGTTTTATGCAAATAGTTCCTTTGTTGTCTGCAAATCGAATTTGTGCAATAGTCTCTCACTAGAAGACTAAGGAAATGGAAAAGGGAAGAGAGTTGCACTGATTGATTCAAAGTCAACTCATTTACTGCCTTGGGCATAAAAGAAGGATTAGTGCGAATGGTCACCCTGTCCCTGTGAAAAAGCAAGAAAAAGGAATAGCCATAAGGGCCTAGAGCTCGGAAATCCTCTGTGCAGAAGCAAGAGCCAGCAACAAAGCAGTCTTCCAGGTACAATATTGTAAAGAAGCAGAATCTGCAGGCCCAAAAGGAGCCTGAGCCAATTTTTCCAAATCAAAAATTAAGGTCACAGGGAGGAGGAATAGGTTTCCTTGGAGGCCTAATATACAGGTTGCCTTTAAGAAATTGTTTGACCTCAAAAGGAGAAACCAATGGTGGATTCAAGGACAGGCAAGCAGAAATAGCTGACAAATGGACCCTCACAGAAGAATAAGCCAAGCCACACTATATCAAATCACACAAATAAGACAGGATCAGAGGGACCTTCAGTGAAAAAGTGTCCTGGTTATGAACACGGCACCAGACAGAAAATGTTTTCCAACTGGCCATATAAGATTTTCTGGTTGAGGGTTTCCTTGCATCCTATAAAATCCTGACCATGTCATCAGAAAAGAAGTGCCTGAAAGGGATCAAAACCCTACTGCCCACAATGTTAGTTGAAGAGTGGACATGTGAGGATGGATTAAAGACCCCTTTCCTGATGAGGTAGTTTGTGGTGATTTCCCCTGGCCAGATGCATTAAGTGGGGGAACCAGTGCTGTCTTGGCCAAAAAGAAGTCAATAGCAAGATTTTTGGGGAGTCCAGCTGAATCTTCTTCAGGACTCTTAGAAGTAGAGGAAGATGAGGGAAAGCATAAAGAAACATCCCCTTTCAAAGAAAAGGCAGGGCATCCATTTTCCACACCAGATGGCACAGCACTCTGGAAGAGAGGAGAAGGAGGTGCCAGTTCTAATGGGAGACAAAAAATATCTATCTGAGAAACACCCAGCTGATGGACAATATCCAGAAACATGCCATGCCTCTTTGAAATATCCATTTATGAGCCTGTGTTTTGGACCTCAGAGAGTCTGCACTAGATTGTGCTCTGAAGGAATATAAACTATGTAAAGAGTTAACTGATAACTGAGAGCCACTTCCTAAGCCTGAAGCACCATCCTGCAAAGGTTACAAGATATTGTACCTCCCTGCTTGTTGACATACTACATAACCATAGTGTTGTCTGTGTGCACTTTCAAGGTGCCTGGAGAGAACATGGGATAAAAAGCTGGAAGGGCCAGAATCAGAGCTCTCATCTCTCTGATGTTCATATGGTCTGTCTTCTGATGGGGAGGCCAGACACCCTGAACTTTCAGGTGACCACATGCAGCCCCCCCACCCCATGTCTGATGTATTGGTGAACACTTCTTGAGAAGAGACTGGAGGCTGAAAGGGCAGGCCTGGGTTGAGAGCAAACTTTTGAATCCACCACTTGAATTTCTTCTTTAGACAAGGAAGGAGAGATATACTGAAATCCAGACAGCGTCAATGCTGCAGACAAAACTGACTTGAGGTACCATTGAAGCTTTCACATATGCAGTCCGGCAGGAGGGGGCAATGAACCAGAAGAGACCATGAATCCCCATGCCCAAAGAAACTCTCTGGCTGGACCTGCAATAAGAGGAAGAAAAGAGTGAAAGAAGGCTGTCAATGACAAAACTTTGAGAGGCCAACACTGACACTGTCTGAATCCTGCATCCCAGATACACAAGATCCTGGGATGGAGTCAAGGCAGACTTTTGGAAATTTTAGTGAACCCCAGACTTTGAAGAAGAAAGATGATGAACTCCAGATCCTGTAACAGGTGACTGGGAGAAGTTGCCTGAAGCAACAGGTCATTTAGATAATGAAAAATCTGAATTCTTTGGAGCTTGTGGAAAGCAATCATAAGAGTGAATACCCCTGAGGCAGTAGAGCAGCCAAATGAGAAAGTAGAGAACTGAAAATGAAAGGAAGAAACAGAGAAATGTAAAAAAGACTTCCTGATAAGAAGCTGAATAGGGATTTGAAGGTAAGCATCCTCAGATCCAAAGACACCAGAAAAGCCTGGGGAAGCAAAGGAGGAACCAGAATTTGAAGAGTAAGCATCCAAAAAGAAACCTTGAGAAAGGTGTTGAGCAGGAAGAGATCCAGAATAGGTCTCATGTAGCCCTCCTTTTGAGGAACCAGGAACATCCTGGAATAGGTTGAATGGTTCTTTGGTTCACCAGGGACCTTAGGACCCCCAGAAAATGAGGATGCTGCTCTAGAAGAAGTTGACGAATCCCTGTAAAAGGAGGGAGACAATTCCATGCCATGAAGTAACTCTGATGGATGATAAAAAGAACCCAGGAGTCTTAAGTGATGAGAAGCCAATTTGGAAGACAATGGGAAAGCCAAAGGGACAAAGAACCTGGCATAAATGAAGGGAGGCAAAATGTCAAAGAGAAGCAGGCTTATCAGATAAAGGAGTCTTCTGGACCACAAAAGTCTGAGAAGCCTTAGCAGAGGAGGTCCCTTCCTGCCCTTGGAGGCCTACTGACAAAAGCAGTTCTAGAAGGATAATTCCTATGGAACTTAGGGATATGAGAGGCATAAATATGTTTAAGGTCTTGCAATGCTTTGCCTTTTCTTGAAGAGACTTAAACAGGTCAGCAGCAGTTGTTCCCAAAAAGATGTTTATTACCCAAGGAGCATCCAACAACTTGGCCTTAATGGCCTTAATATCTTCAGGCAAATATTGGAAATGAAGCCAAAAATAATGCCTTATGACAGACCCAATAACTGCAGCTCTAGAAGAGGCATCAGCAGCATCATAGATACACTTGATAGGGTGGCGAGCTGCTTGAGAAGCAGAACTTAAAATACATAAGGCAGAGGATTTGCCTTCAGAATCAGGGAAGTCAGGAATAACCTGATAACCCTGAACAATCAAGGCCAGAGCATACCTGATCATGTGAATCTAGTAATTAATAGTGCTAAAGGCCAAAGTAGAAGCAGTGGAAACCTTCTTACCAATCTTCTCCATTGTCCAATTACCCTTATCAGAAGGAAAACATTTGAAAAAGGACAAGAGCTTGGAAGATTTGTCAAAAGAGAATGATGCCATAGCAGACTCAGTGGAAGAACACTTAAATAAGTAAATCAACCCAGAATCTCCCTTCCTTTAAAACCTTACTCCACTCTCATCTCTCTTCTCTCTGGGAATGCTCCTGCTCTCACCCTTCCTGAAACCTTACACCTCTCCTAAACCTTTTTTATACTCAGACTTAGCTATTGGATGTCTATATTTCTTTTGTCTCCTTATATGATGTACTACTTGCATATAAATTGTACAACTTGAATATTATTTAGTTATTATTGTAAATATGTGCAGTCTGCATGTCCTCCCCATGGTCGAGTGGCATTTGATAGACATGCATAGAATGGGCGTGCCTTCGTTGAAGTTTAGGTGTCGAGCTGGCACCTCGGCACCATAAAAACATCTACTGCCAATCATTAGCGGACTGGAGTTCCACTGTGGTGACCCCTAACCGGGAAAAGCCTAAAGAAGCACATTGTAAATATCTTAAAATGCTGTACAAGTTATTCTACTTCTGAATATTGTAAATAATATTTCTCTACTTCGAGTTTTCAGCTGGAGCTTTTCTCCCCGGGGTCTCCATTGAAAACGAGCTCTTTTAGGCCCAATGGACTTTCCCGGTTAACAAACTGCAACAAATAAATAAATAAATAAATAGCAATTGACAATTCTCAGGACCATATAGAACCTATCAGGTTTCTTAGGAGTAGGAGGCCAAGAATCAGGAGACTTGAAGGCAACAATGCAAGTGTATACCAAGGCAGCCAACACAGGAGGAACTGACGATGGTTTAGGAGTATCCACCTGAAGTTACTCATAATTTCTTCCTTGACTATCAGACACTTGAAAAGAATCCCACTTAAGGTATTCCATCATCCTAGCAATTGTGTCCCCAAAGGACAATTCTTCAACAGGAGACTCGGGGCTAATAGACTCTTCCTCAACAGAACCATAAGCCAAATGTGATGGCATCTGTGAGGACTAGGACATAGACCTATCATCAGGCTCTTAATTCTCATCCAAGGAATCTGGTTCCCTGGGCCATTTAGAAGGGTAGAGGTCCAAGGAGGAGCAGGTACCAAAACCCCTTGAGGAAGCTTTAGGTCCATCAAAGTGGAAAACAAGCCCAGAGAAAACTCTTGCCATTCCCTTTGAGGATTCGTAGGATGGACCAAAACATGCTTCATCTTTTGTCTTTTCTTAGAAGGGATTTCAACCCCAAAAAATGCCAGAGGTTCCAGCTCTTGGCAAGATTCAGTTAGAGTACCTGGAAACTTCACCCTGACCAATATCTACGGAATCTCCCTAGGACCTTCCGAGATAATCAACCAAGGTTTCCTGTCGACATCTGCAGCAGATGCCTCCAAAGCCTCAGAATATGTGTCAAAAGATGGATCCATGCAGGCCTCTTATGGGTTTGCAGCAGAGGAATCCTATGTAGATGCTGAATGGCCTACAGTGCTATTACCCACTTCTAGAAAGACGTCCAGTGGAGGCTGGACAGCTACAGAATCCAGCCGAGACTTCTTGGCCTTCTTCTTACCTAGAGGGAGTATCTCAGGGTTAATGGATTCCTCCATGTTACTCTGGGCTAACTATTTAAGCCATTGGTTTTCAAGATAAATGGCTAGGGAAGACAAACAGATTCTGAGTGTCTTAGGCACAAAAGCCTTACAGATACTACAAGCTGTACGGTCGTGAGAAGCACCTAAACAAAAAAAAAAACACTGCGATGATTCTTATGGGGAATCTACATCCCACACTGACATTTTCCTTTCTTGGATGACATGACCTCTAGGCAAAATAAAATACACTACCACAGGGAAAAAAACAACCCCAGCGAGGCACTTATTTGACAGCTAGGTATTCAGCTCAGCAACAAGGCATTCAGACCAACAGGCATTAATGGCGTTTGGAGTGGCAGCAAGGAAGTTCTGGGTAACTGTGTCCGTACCTCACTTTTATGTTGTACTTCCTGTGAAAGGATCACAGAAAAGGAAAATGTCCTGTCAAGGTGCAATGGTCTCTTGAGGCTGACAGAGAATTTGATGAACTGAAAATCTTTGTATTGAACCTGTGCTGGTGAGTCTTAATTCTACTAAAGAATATCCCTAATATACCAACACATCAGAGGTAAATTTCAGGGCAGTGCTATCTTAAGATATTCAAGAGGTGGTATCCTGTGTGCTATATGACCAGGAAGTTGAACAATGCCAAAATGAGATACTCATCCACTGATAGAGAGTTACTAGATACAAAGTGTCCCTTCTATGCCCAATAATGCCCATTGCAACTACAGAAAAGGCCTACTGATGGCAATATAAAGTTGTGACAGTTGCCACTCCCCTTCCATCCATTTAGTATGCAGTGTCAGAGGCCTGACCAAGCTAACAGAAATGGTGAGGAGTTGCTGTAACGTGCTTCAACTAGAAAATGGGCAATGTGGCTTTAAAGGTATGTTTCAGTGTGGAGTCTAGGCACATTCATCCAAAGGTAGTGGGATGTCACTGCATTAGTCAGTATGTGTGTGTATATATATATATATATATATATATATATATATATATATATATATGTGTGTGTGTGTGTTAATGTATATATATATATATATATATATATATATATATATATATATATATATATATATATATATATATATACTCACACACACACACACACACACACACACACACACACACACACACACACACACACACACACACACACAAACACACATATGTTTAAGGTATATATGGGAACCAAAGCTTTATGTCACGTCACCAATGTTGATGCATTTCCACCTGCTCTGTTTTGAAAAGAACTTTGCTTCCTATGATTGAAAAAATCCATACATGAACTTCAAATAAAAAAAAATCCAGATAAGTATAATCAACATAGACAAGCATGCAGTTATAGCAGTCTGACCCAGATGAGCCTGGGGCACTTCCAGTATGACTTATTGCGTTACAATTCTGTCTGGAATAACTTGGCAAGCACAACCAGTCAAAAATCCAACCTATCAACCAAATGAAAAAAAAAATAATAAATGTGACCATTTTTGAGGAGGTCAAGCCCACCTTCATGCCCAGAACTGCCATAACTACATCCCTCTTTCTTTGTACACCCATATTTTGTCTTTTCTTTTTTTTTCAACCTTTTCCATTGTAAAACTTTATTAATTTATCACCCCCTGTCCTTTAAACTGTTTTTTTTTCTAACACTTGCTTCCTCTTCCTCTGCCCCTTTAAACTATTTCTAATACCTGCTTCCTCTCACCCTGGCCGTCCCCTCCCACTCTCCCTCTCTCTCTATTCACCACTTCCTTCTGATGCTCCCTAACCCCTTCCCTCTCAGACTTGCACACCAGAGGTCACTTAGTACTTTGAAATGCTTTGGTGCCTTATTTTAAACTTTCTCTTGTCTCTGGTCCCAATGCATCCCCCTGACCCTCTAAGAAACTGTGTGTTTGCCTCCTAAGTCAGTGCATTGAAGTGTCTTGTTCATTTACAACTTACTAAGCCACCAGAAACACGAGATATAAGTAACAGAGCTTAGAGTAGAGCTTAGCTTGTTCTCTATACTGTGCCTGTTTAACTAATGGAATAAGGTTACTAGCAGCGACATCACTGCACTAGTGTTATCTGTTTCAGTTACTGGCTTCCTGTCTACTATATACAAGCTCTGTAATTCTGCTGTTGGCCTATAATTACAAGTTGGTAGATGTAACACTGCTATTGGCTTGTAACTACCAGCTGGTATATATAAATGTACCTAACATGTTTACTTAACTAAGACTAGGAACAAACAGACGCACACACTTGGCTTCTTAGTCCTTGTGCCTTATCTGTACTGTCCTGTTCGTGTTTGTCTTTTACTCAAATGAAATAGACTTCCAGGCATTTGTATTCTACTCTGCTAGTGTGTCGAACCTCAGAGAAGCTAACCATTTTACTCGTTTGTTGGATAGTACTGTCAGTAATCTTTAACTGAATGCTAGATTTCATTTGATCTATGTTGAAACCTAGCACTGTATATTAACTTCTGAAAAATGCTTAAATCATGTCTGTTTTATTAACTGCTGCTTGCTTGTTTACTCTTATGCTGTACAATTGGAAGGTCTAACATGTTTATATTGTAGAATTTCTGCATGTAGTATTTGGGTACTGGCAACAGTATTCTCTCTTCCATCTGTTTATTCAAGCTTGACTATATGCTAGCATCCCTTGACCTTATACTCTGTTCTGTATTCTCTCTTCCTTTTTGACTACTCCAAATTTTAGAGTAAACGCTTGCTTCCCTTGATCATTCTGCTATTACCTGTGTGCTTTCTCCCCTTCCGGTGGCAACTTAAAGGCCCCTTTCTCCAAATCTGTGCTGTAAACAAAGCTACTCTCCTTTCTAGCTCCTCATGCCTTGCTAGTCCTCTCTTCCTTTTCTACTGCTCCCTGCAAACCTGGGAGTCCTCTCTCTGGGCCTTTTACATTTTCTCTATCTCACCCTCCAGCCCACAACCTTCACTCTTTTTCTGTCAATCCTCTGCCTTCTATTTCACTCTTTCTGCTTGCACCTAATATTCACTACCCCTCTGTTAATTGTTTTCTCTCTTCTAGAGAATTTTTTACCACCCTATGCTCACTATCTTATTGTCATTATATCTCTGTTTAATTTTACAGCAGTTACCTATACAGAAAAGTGACCTCAATCCCCCCCAACCCTGAACATGCCTGGCTGAAATTCTATCTACTGACCTACTGGCCCTGAAACTGATACAAGGACTGTTGTCCTCTAGCCAAGGACAGGAGGAAAAAAAAAACACCATCACAAGCTATATGTATGTATCTCAATTGCTTCTCCCTCACCTGGTGTTAAAAGCATCTTTTGTCTTTTTTCAAATTAAAGTAGGCCGTGGCATGCACACATATTTCTCAGCTCACTAACCACCACCACCTTTCTTCCACCCCCACTGAGTATGCATCTTACTCCCCAGTCTCTGTATCACTTTGGCACCTAACTAACTTCAGGAAACTGTGCTAAAGGTTAAGACTTTCCTGCCTGTCTTCTCTTTGTTCTAAACCAAGGGCTCATGTCATACATTATCAACATCTCTCCTTACTCACCTAGTGTCTCCACTCTAAACACAGTAGTACTCACTGATCAACTTAAGTGCAAGCCCCAGTGAGAGTTTTTTTGAAGCATAGCGATCTGCCACTCCTGGGTCTGCCTTCTCCATTCGCATTTGCTTTGGTCAGGCTCACTCCGCTCCCCTCCCCTACACTACCTCCATTCCCAACCACCCCCACATCAATTACATTTATCCTAACCAAAGCTCCACCCACCTCTACTGCTCAGTTATAACCTTCTACTAATTAATTCTTCACTTCACATCCCATTTCACTAATTGTATAATTGACCATCTCACATGCCACCCCCCATACTCCACCACACTGTCTTCACATTCCAGTTTATCTTACAAATAAATCATACTCTTCACTACCCTACATACATCTCCATCACAATATGCCATTCATCACCAACTTAGCACTACTTACTCTCTCTATCCTTCTTCTTTCTGCAATTATTTACTTCTCCTGAAACCATACATGATTATTACAAGCCTACTCACGTAACTGACACTCTTCTGCCCAAACTCACTTACTTCTCTGACATAGCACCCTCTCTATATGCAACATGTATCTCTCTCCTTAAAAAGCTAAAAGTCTAACCTTACATGTAAAAACTAAAATAAAACTAACTTCTACCTCCATATATGAATGCAACACAAAGGAAAAAATTGTAACCCATTAATCCGATACATACTCACCATAACCTAATACTATGCAGTGACATTCACCCCAATCCCAGACCTACTCACTCCCCTCTTTATCACAAAAACTGTCAGAAGACCTTTAACTTCACTACCATCAGCCTTCAAAGTATCAGAAACAAAATTCCTGATTTCCATGCCTGTATTGAACACTATAAGCAAGATACTGTAGTACCAATGGAGACTTGGCTAAAACCTTATATTAAAAACTCTGAATTCCTCCCATCAGGCTTCTCTTGCCTGAGAAAAGACAGAACCTGAAAAAAAGGTGGAGGCATTGCTCTCATATGCTGTAAAACGTTTAATATAGCCCCATATAACAACCCCCCCCCACATTTTATACAGCTGAAATACTAATATCCTACTTGAAAATGAATAACAGCAAAAGCATCTGCATTACAGTCACATATATCCCCCTGGGTAATAATATCCCAATACTTGAGGAAATAGTAGCCTGGTCATCCAAAAATATAGAGAATGAAACAATTATACTTGGTGATGTGAATATTAACTGTTTAGACATCATACATCAACAACCAACGAACAGTATCAACCTGTTTGAGTACACCCAAATCATTACCATAAACAATTGCTCAGTACTAGACTGGGTCCTTGTTTTTGACACTAGTAAAATCTCCTCCATTGGTACTCTACTTAACAGCATTAGTGATCACCTACCAGCATACATAATTCACAAATCAACTTCAGTGTTTAATTGCACCACTATAAACATACCACAGACCTATCCCACTTCTGCCCAACTACTTTTAACAATACACTATGAAATATCAACTGGCATCCACTTAAAGTCCTACCATTGAATGATGCTGTTGAATTCTTTAACTCAACATTCCTCCATGTGCTAGACAATCTCACTCCTCTCTGAGATAGGAGAGTGAAAGCCAACTAGTCAGTTGGCTTACCAAATCCACCAAACAACTTATAAAAGCTATGGATAAGACCTGGAAATTATGGCATACAGGTAAAAACTGCGCAATCAAGTAAAGTGCCTTGTCATCAAAAACAAACAAGACAACTACATTACTCTGCAAAACAACCATATCCAAAATCCTTAAAAGTTCTCGAGGTCCATAAACACTCTATTATACCCAGGGAAAAGCAATAATCCCTCCACTGATCCAGGCATGGCCCCAGCTGAAACCGCCTCACATTTTAACGTATTCCTTAAAAACAGTATAGTCAACCTCACTGCCAACTTCCCACTTATCAAACCACTGCCCCCAGATCCATCTGCTACAACAAGATCAAGCTTCTAAGTCGTACCCATACCTACGTCCACCATTAAATCAACAGATGCTATAGCCTATCCCATTAGTAGACTACTAAACAGATCCATTCAAGAGTCCTTCATCTCCATCATGTAGAAAAAAAACATTTATCCTCCCTCTCTGCAAAGGTGGAAACAATAATTATATATCTAACTTCTGTCCAATTGCCTTCCTCTCTCCCATCTCCAAAATTCTGGAAAAATGCATGCGTAGCTAACTACTTAACTACCTACCTACACCAAACCCTCCTCTCCCAAACCCAACATGGGTTTAGGCCTAGTCATAGCATCATCACTGCTCTTATATCATTCTTGGATACAGTCATCCATGCTCGAGACTCTGGATACCTTTTCTCCTCACTACTTTTTGACCTTTCCAAGCCGTTCGATAATGTCTCATTCCCACTTCTTCTGACTAAACTTTCCAATTTAGGCATATCTCTCCCCCACCCTACCAACTACCTTATAGATAGACAACAAGCAAGCAGATGGCAGCAATCCCTCTATCTTTTCCTCAGCATCAATACTGGCATTTCACAAGGGTCCATACTAGGTCCACTGCGCTTTAGCATTTCCATTAATGATTTCAAAACCAGCATACCCCATGATAGTGCCATCCAATCTGCAGATGACTCCACCATCATCTGTATGGCCAAGTCTATTTCAGAACTACTTACACTCCCCCAAAATTCCTTCACAGCCTCTGAAACCTGGATGTATAGTAACTATTTAGCCCTAAATGCAAATAAAATCAAAATCATGTTATTCACCCCCCCCACAAAAAATAACACCCCAAACCAAAATTAATTTACCATCAACTCACTCCACAACACTTGCCTCAAAGTAGTCCCATATACCACACTTCTAGGGATCATCATAGACAAACATCTAACTTTTGACCAGCATACTAACACAAACATCAAAAAAAGCATCAGAAACTAGCACCTGTAGAGGCACAAACACTTCTTCACCTATGAAGCAAGACTATCCCTTGTCTCTTCCTTTCTATTTCTATCCTTGCTCTATGCTGCACCTGTCCTTACAATATACAATCATCTCTTAAATCCAAACAGGACTCATGCTACAATAAATTTGCAAAATTTGTAACCAGTGCCAAACACTCCTCCCACCACTGCATATCACTTCAACGTCTAAACCGGCTAGAACTTCCCCATCATCTAACATGCCTGCAACTTACCACAGCTCATAAGCTCATCTATAAGATTTCCAGTTGTCCTGCCCTCTCTTCTCTATTCACCATGTATCACCCAAATATCGATCAGTCAATCAGATGCTGCTTAATGTAGCAAAACCTAAACTTTCTGCCTGTCAAATGCATTACCCATATCCCAATTCAGAATTATGGAATGCACCTCCTCCTTCAATTAGGTCTACTAGCAACACTGAATGCTCTACGACTTCACTGAAACAATGCCTGTTCTCCCACTGGCTATGCACATGTGCCAGTACTTACTATAAAAAAATATTCCTAGCCTTCCTACTTTTTCTCTCCATCTCACTTATGGCTCAGACTCCACATATATACATTCAGTGCTTCCAACTTACTAAGTCCAACATGTGCCACCCAGCCACACATAATCTACTATATCAGTTACCTATCATATCTTCTATTTCGTCTTGATGCCTATATAGCAAAAGCGCTAAGGCTCTACCTTACTTTAAGAATCTTTAATCTGCTGCTCTCCATCTTTCCCTTTCTACTGCAAAACTGCAGTACTGTATTGTTCACACATTCGCTATTATCCCATGTCATCAACTGTATTCTTGCTTAAAATCTAGCTTCTGTATTATCTATTTTATTGTATCACGTATTCTGTAATGTAGTGTTCTGCACCATAGCTGCTTGATTTCTGTATTTTGGTTCTGTAGTTTTATCATGTTGTTTGTTTTTGGACCTTCTCTCCCTGGCCCTCTACTGAAAACGGTTTCACCCTGGCCCAGTAGACCTCCCGGAAGACAAATGGAAATAAATAAATGGGTACATATTATGTTATCGAACTTTTAAAAATTCGAACCTTATATGGCTGACACCATATGATCGAACTTTTAAAAGTTCGAACGTTTCAACAGAGATCTCCATACAGTGCAGAATAGGAAGATTTCCCTTTCCTGAACTGTAGTGTGATCTCGGAGTTGGTCTATTTAAAGAGCGGGGGGTGTGGGGGAGCAGGGGGGCTTGCCCCCCTTCTTAAAACTGTCAGGTAGGATTTTTTCTGTTGTTAATTTTTTTCTTTCGCTTTTCGAACTTTTAAAAGTTCGATCATATGGCTTTGACTATATGACGTTCGAACTTTTAAAAGTTTGATAACATAATATACACCCTAAATAAATAATAAATAAATACAATATTGCTAGCCCACAGTCACACCAACATGAAGAAAAGAGAAATCATTGAAAACAAATGCCTCCTTTGAAATTAGCTGACACTGATGTCATATGGTAAAACAGTGACCAGATTGTTCAATATCTGTGAGTTGAACTAAGCCAGATAGAACCCACTTCCAGTTTATGACCTGTGAGGCATACAAAGACAATTTATGCTACTTGCATTCCTAAACAACCTACTGACATGGTGATAGTACAGCTTTGGTCCACTAAGTTCATGGCCACATGCACCGAATAACACCGAATAACATCCCACTGTATAAATTTAGAAGCAAAATAATGCAGCAAAAAGCAATCACGGCACAATAGACTTCAGCAAACAGATGGGAAAAACCTGGAGGAGATGCCTGCTTTCTGTAGATGGTTGTTCAATGTGAATTCCAATAAATACTCAAAATCAGTGTGGCACCAGTCCACTACACTCTTGCTTCCCATAGCCGAGATACATTCTCCAGCTGCAGATGCAATAACAACAGTGAGCACTGCCAGGACAGCACAATTCTCCTAGTGAAAGTTTTCAAAGCACTTCCAGTACAGAAACATAACCCATGTACATAAGAGTAGTAGTTGCACAGAATTGACATTTACTTCTATTAGTCCATCAAATAAGATAGTATCATGCTGTCATTTGATAGTTCCTCACAACAGAAGATCATATATTATGTTAACTACACCACCTATGATACTGTCTTTTAATCTACTACTCCTTGAAAAAATTATGAAAGTGATTATATTCCAGAAAACAATCTCAAAACCCTGTATCGGCACAAAGGGTGTTGAATGTGCAAAACATTAAGACAAATCTATGTAGTTTAATTTGCCTGAACTCCTTATTATCATTTTGCATTGAAAAGATTACACTATTAAACATAATTGCAACAACTTTCTAAACAGCTGAAACTTAATCTCCTGCATAATTCTGGTTGAGTAATAATAGAAACTCCTCATGATGCATGGTATTCCATTGTTTTCTGTTTATTTTGGTTCCTTACTGAAAAAAAACACATCTTAGTTTTTAGGTAATGTAGATTTTCAGACTTGATGCTATGTTCTCTATATTGTCTCAGTTTTTATGAAGATGCATAAGTGTGTGTGTTTGTGTGTGTGTGGGGGGTGCTACTGTATAACTCAGGCTCAGCTTAGTTGTATGCAGTTGTTTTATTTCCTAAGACAGAGATACATGTATAACTGTTGTCTCAATGCACTGCTCTCTGTTATGTGTAGAATTTTTCTTCTAGGACTGCAATGAAAATAAATCTCCCAGGTGCTTAATCCCAATTAATATATGTAAATGATTAAATAAATGCATAGATAAACAAATACATACACACATACATAGTAAAGTAACCAGTACTTCTTTAGGTGAACTCTTAAGGTGGTATTCTCCTGAGAAATAGACAAATTTAACATATAACTAAGAATACATGTGTAAAATAAGAGTATCCTACAGGTCCTGTCTGATAACTTTCAATGGAGTGCTCATGATTATACTCCTTTTATTACACTGGATGTCACTATCAGAACTTTTCTAATTTCTAGAATAATGTGGAAAGTTCATACAAGTAACATGCATGTTATCAGTATGTCTCACTTTCCAGCTGCTCTTCATGTTCCTACAATGAACGACAATAGAAATGCTAAGTTTACTGCTACAAACATTTACACTTCCTTCTGCACAAATACATGCATTATTCTGTATTTGCAATGTACAAACCCATTTTAATCATACCAAGTGTCTCACCAGCATTGCTTGGTTACTTCATTTGGATTTCAAAGCACACTGCTAGAATATTAATATGCACTTTCTGCACCTGTACTCACAGACTTACAGCTGAAATAACTGTAATTAAAAATATGGGACTGGCCTACCAAGATGGTGATGGCAGACCTCACTATATATGACAGCACTTGCATTTATGAAGAAGTTCATAGGTTCATAGGTTCATACTAGGCTATCTGCCCTAGGGCATTTATAAGCCTAGCCAGAGTGTGTTTGGCTTTCGCCACCCATTTTAAATTAATTTTGCTATGCCCTTTTTCGAGGTTAGTATACTGTGTCTCTGTCTAACAGTGACACAGAAGTGATACCCGGGGTAAACCTACTATCTCCCATCCACTCATCAAGATTCCTCTTGAAGAGAGTCAATGAGGGACTCTGCCTAACCTGGACTGGGATTTTATTCCAGAGTGAAGGGAGCCTCTGGGTTATGAATCTGTCCCTCCAGCATGTCCTATTTATTTCAGTGCTGAGGTTCAAGTCTCTCGAGCGTGTAGCTCGATAGGATTTGGATTTTCTGAGGTGCAGCATGTCCATTAATTCCGGGTTGGACATGGCTTTATATGTCAGGCACAGGTCGCCTCTGAGCAGGTGGTATGCCACTGAGTAGAGCTGGAGTTTCTTTAACCGGGCAGCATATGGCATCTGTTTGAGCCCTTTGATCCTCTTGGTGAGGTACTTTTGGGATCTTTCCAGTTGCTGCAGGTGTCTGGTAAGGTACATCCCAAAAGGGGCACTGTACTCAATTATGGGCCTGATGAGGGATGAGTAAAGAGGCACGATGACCTCCCCTGATCTAGATGTGAATCCCTTCATGATTAGGTGAGCTATATAAAATGTTTTTCTAACCACTTTGGCCACGTGGTTGTCAAATGAGAGATTGCTATCAACTTGGGTCCCCAGGTCCCTAATGACTTCTTCTGTACTTAATGGATTACCACCAATGTGGTAATTTGTGGGCACTTTGTTTTTGCCAAAGGGGATGACTATACACTTTTTGGCGTTTAGCTTGAGGCCATGGCTCTGGCACCAGTTGTCTGTTTCTATGAGGCCCTTTTGGAGGGTGCTTGTGTCGGCTGGAGAGTTGATTATGGCGGCCAGTTTGCAGTCATCTGCGAACTTGGTCAGCCACAGTCCTTCCGTGTTGGCCTGTACCGCTGAGAAATATATACCGAACAAGAGAGGTCCCAGGACTGAGCCTTGTGGGATGCCACTTGTAACTGGTTTGGAGTCTGACATGGCTCCAGCAATTCTAACCATGTGGGTTCTGTCCTTGAGCCAGTTTGCAACCCATCTAGTGACATAGGGGTTTATATTTAAGCTGGTGAGCTTATCTATAATGCCCGAGTGGGGTATTGTATCGAAGGCTTTTGCGAGGTCCAGGTAGGCTGTGTGGACCACCTTCCCCTCGTCAATGGCCTTGGTGACTGTTTCAAAGAAATCAACCAGGTTTAAGAGGCAGGATCTGCCCTTAACAAAGCCAAACTGGGTAGGATCCAGTGTCTGTAGGTCCCCAATATCTTTATTTATGAGGTCCATGATGATCCTTTCCATAGCTTTGCAGACCAAGCTAGTCAGGCTTATGGGGCGATAGTTTCCAGGATCCATTGAGACACCACCTTTGTGGAGAGGGACCACTGTTGCTGTACGCCACTCTTTGGGTACATATCCTGTAGTAAGGCTAAGATTGAACAGTAGTTTTATGTTTGGGTTTAGCTCTTCTTGGAGTTCATGTAGGACGCAGCCCGGGACACCATCTGGTCCCATTGATGCTGTGTTTTTTGTTTTGGAGAGGGCGGCTCTTAGCTGAGCATCTGAGATGTCAGGGGGGCAGCACTCTGTTGGGATAGATATTTGCCCTTTTGGTGGGGAGAGGGGGGAGAAGTTTGCACTGAACCTGCCAGCTAGGATGTTGGCAATGTCTGTGGGCTCGGTGTATTTTTTGTCATTTTGGACTAATTCTGAGCATATCTGGGAATTCCCACCCAGGTTCCTAACATAACTAAAGAAAGCCTTGTGATTATCCTTAGTATCCTGTGCAATATTTCTCTCAAAGCTGGCCTTAGACGATTTTATGAGTGCCCGTAGTTTTTTGCTAATACTGATCAGAGATGCCTTCCCTTTTTGGGATTTTGCTCTATCATGTAGTAGCTTCCTCCTTCTATTGTATAGTTTGTTTATGGCTGGGGTCCACCAGACAGGACGTCTGCCTTTGGAGGATTGGGTCTTGGTTTTATTTGGGATAGCATGATCCATGCATTCCTGAAGGTGTTCATAGAATGCGTTTATAAAGGATTCTGCGGTCTGGGCCGTATTTTCCACAGGCCCAGGGGCTTTGAAGGATTTCGCCTCGGTTTTGAGGCGTGTGAAATTTGCTTTAGAGAAGTTTTTCACTGTGGTTTTCTGGGCAGGGGGTGGGGTCGGGATGTGAATATCCAGTGAGATTAGTTTATGGTCTGATCTTCCCAGTGAGGGATACACTTCTGGTCTGGAGCATAGTGTCCCCATGTTGGTGATGATCAGGTCCAGTATGTTTTCCCCTCTTGTGGGAGTGGTAACAAGTTGTTCCATAGCATTTGAGTTTATAAATTCTAGGAACCTTTGGGCTAGGGTGTTGGAGCTAGAGTAATGCTCCCAGTCTATGTTTGGGTAGTTGAAGTCGCCCAATATAATGGTGTTTGGAGAGACCTTCATATTTTCCAGTATTCTCAGGAAGGCCAAGTGGGGTTCCTGTGTTTGGGAGGGTGGTCTGTAGCAGGCTATAAACTGAAAGGCAGTTTTACCCACAGTTAGTTGCACATGGATAGTCTCTGATGCTTCGTGCTGTGCCACCAACCTGGAGGTGTGGGTATCTTTGACGAATATTGATACTCCCCCTCCTTTTGTGGTTCGGTCCAAGTTTTGGGTCTGAAAAGCATGGTATGAGGTATAACCTGGTAGTGCTGGGGTGCTCTCAGGAGCCTTGAACCAGGTTTCTGTTACTGCAAAGATATCGATGTTCTCCATGCTAAGGAGAGTTTCGAGTGCGTGCATCTTGAGGTTTAGACTTCTGGCATTGAGTAGCATTACTCTTAGTTTCTTATCCCTTGTGATACCTATGGAGGTGGGTTTGTCTTTTGAGCCTTGCCTAAAAAAGGCACTATGGGGGTAGCAAGAGCCTTTGCCAATATCTGAGAGCCCAGGGGTGACAGGTGCAAGCCGTCCCTAGCGAAGCATCGTGGCTTGTCGAGCATGTCATCCCAGGCTGACAGGCATTGGATCCCCTTTGAATGACACCAACACTTAAGCCAATTGTTGAAATTGATCATCTTGTCTTCATATTGTGGCATCATTCTTGGTGAGGGTAAGCTGCTACTCAAGGTCAGGGTCATACCGGCCTGGGCTACATGCTCAGAGAGCTCCTCTATGTCTCTTTTCATGTAGTCCAGGGAGGTACGTCTCAGGTCATTCACACCAGCATGGACAATGACTGAGTCATATTTGTACTTGCCTTGGAGTGACCTGAGTGCTTGTGTTATGTGGCGGATCCTAGCACCCGACAGGCAGCTCACCGTGACCTTCTCCTTGTTCAGCCTGGTGAGCGGGACGTCAGTGTGCCTGACGATAAGAGTCACCTATTACAAGTGTTTTCCATGAGTGACCCTACAGAAAATGTCAAAAATGTTGCAATAGGCCTCTCGTTTATGCAGGTGTCTACATCAGACAACAAAAGGCAATGGTATGGCATTAATTAGGAAAAATGTCTGATGGCCACCTGTCTGATGGCTTCTAGGATTGGTGCTCAAGCTAAAGGATATGAATAAGATGTGAACGGGATGATTGGTGGCTGGTGGGGAGTAGATAAAAAGATAAAAAAATAGCACATGCACAGTTGGTCATGGTAGAATGAGGTGAAATTAGACAAGATGTACATCCTCCAAACTGAACTGAGAAGTCATATGACGTACACCCTTTGCTTTATATCCCTCTCAAAGCTATGTCTGCTGTATCTTTACTATTTTTGCATACATATGCTAAAGATAGCCTAAGTTAGCTGAAGCCATGATTCACCTCTAATCCAAAAGGTTCCCAAGATCTTCTCTTACCTGACACAGTAGTGAAAGGTTTGCATGCTTGTCATCAGGAAGCATGGGAGCCCATCATAGGCCTGTTTTCCATGAGTGACCCTACAGAAAATGTCAACAATGTAAGACTCTAGAAAACACTACCTTGAGCCCCATTGAAATACAGACAGTTTTCAACTAGGACCAGGCCATGGTCTGAAATACAGACAGTTTTCAACTAGGACCAGGCCATGGTCTGAAATACAGACAGTTTTCAACTAGGAGCAGGCCATGGACCAAGAAAAGTAAGACACATGATTATGTACTAGATATAAATGTTAGAAATTAGAAAACATCTTTATTAAAAAAAAACATAGAAAATACATCCACACAACCCAAACAGTACACAAGTAGCCATTTACTAACAATTCACAAGACAAGACTGGCATGCTTCCAATAATTAATGAACTAAAGCGAAAAGTAAAAAAAAATGAGTGCAATTAGAAGCAATACAAGAAAATTAAACATGTTCAGAAGATCATTCCATGCGCAATAATCTCCAAGTCACCCATACACCCTCTTGAAAATATTTACTATCTTATTCTGATTGATTTTAGCCTTGACATTCTGTCTCCTGCCAATCAAAGCCATTATCTTCAGTCTATAGATTGAAAAACTATTTTACTCTATCCACTTCATATCCTAATTAACCACTTTCTTCCTTTGTCTTATAAAAAAGACTTCCTACTTTGATCTTTATTAACCTTTCCTGTTTTTTTTCTGTCTCTTCAGCTAATCTCTTTTCCCCTATCCCAAAAATCATTAGTTTATACTCCCTGGGCACTTTAAGTGAAAATCTCCTACTCCTTAATAATGTGTTCCCAAATCCCAGTAATTTCTGCACACTACTAAACATATGCAGCAGGCCAGCAGTGGGATTCACACATATTTATCAGTTCCTCTCCCCTAATTTCTGTCATCTGGCTTGCAGTTCAAGTGTTCAGAACCAGTGGTGAGACAATCTCACTTCCTGATTGCAGGCCGTCAGTAATAATACCATACTTTTATTTCTTTCCCACACTATGTAGCATTCCTCTGTGCTTCAGCCTTTCCTAAATCCTCTATATAGTTTTCACTTAACAGGGCAAGGACCTATACTTCCAGCCCTTGGACAAGAACACTGGCAAGTAATTTAGCATCTCTATTTAACAAAGTAAAGGGATAAACATTTCCTGTATTAGATTTATCACGAACATTCTTAGCAATTAATATTACAAGAGTCCTTGTAAATGATGTATGCAGGACACCATATCCCTTCCAACAATGAAAACATGACATTAGCAACAAAGGAGATCTCCTTCAATCTTTCTTAAAAAACACTAGGAATACCATCTTCCCTTGCTGACATCTTTTATTTCATGTCTTACTTCTTTCATACATAATAGACTTGTCTTTTATATCCACCAAGCACCCTTTCATATCCTTGACCAGCAGACCTTAAATGGTGAGATCAGTCCCCTCTGTAAAGATTCAGACCTGTTTCAGTGGAGGCCCAAGCAAATCTGTAAATGCTGGCTACTTAAAATCTTAACTGCTCTATATTCTTTTTTATGTGGGGCAAAACTCAGTTTAGAAAGATAATAGTCAATGGCCTTTTATGCTTTTGTTAAACATGAATACCAAAAATAATGATTTAGTAAGCCAAATCTAAATTGTTTCAAGTGTGTATTTGTTTTTTTGTCTAACAGCTAGTTTGATTCTGTGCAAGATCACATATAAGTTTTGTAGTCAGAAGCTGGAAGAATTTTCTGAGGTTTGATGGAGATTCCCTGCAACTATGTCCTCATTAAAGACATCTCTTCCCCATTCTCAGATCTTATCTGACTTTTGGCATATATACCTCATGATGAAAAAAATCATACTCGATCCTTCTGATGTCCTGCACATCATGTAGCAACATACCCAACAAGTACCCCACCTTCTAAACCAAACTCTCCTCATTTGTTTCTTTACGTTTTTAAGCAAGCAACTTGCCAATATTTCCAGCAAGCCCATTAAAAATTATTTGCTCTGTTTGTGTTGTTTCTGTCTTATCAGTCCTGGCAAATATTAACCACATCTGTATACTTTTCCTCAGCCGTGACATCTGGGGAAAATCTTTCAGAATTCAATGACTGCAACCAGAAGAGTTGCCTGTCCTAAATCTTTAGCGTCTCTTTCTCTTGTGTGCACCAGAACTCATGCTCAGTTATTGCTTTCCTTTGTTTTTCTCTCACCTGATCTGCAAGATTGTCTCAATTACTCCATCTACCACACTGGGATGGACCATTTCTTCTTCTTCTGCTTTCTTTAGGGTAAAAGGCAGGCTTCTCTGGCAGGATGAGACATCTATAGCTCCTTTGTTACCTTACCAAAGAGTATCTTTAGCCATTCCTTCATCTTAGAGGCACTGGTCAGATACTAGGGAGTAGCCCAGTCTGTTGATCCTGCAAATTGACATAATGTCTTCCTCTCTGTAGCTTATATTCTCCACAAATATAGTCAACTGGACGTGCATGTATATGCATGTGTGGTACTACATATTGAGACTCCTGGCTAAGTGAAACACTGTTAAGTATTTTTGCATGCTAGGCTCATTGATGTGGGAACCCCTGTGCAAAAAGCTGATCCACATCCCCCCAGCATGGACAATTTAGCCCTGACCACTCATCCCACCATCCTTTCAACTTGTTCCCTTGGCTCCTTTGTTGCTAAACAAACATAGGTCATTTTGGGTGCAATCAGGAATTTGTTGCTGTATGCCATGGAGCTAGAGTAGTCAGTGGCCTAGTTTTTCTGCTTGGATACTGGTGAATTAGTAATATAACCACTAGATACATTTGCAGACATAATCCCTGTCAACACTGAAACTTCCAGTGTCTGTCATTCCATGTCCACCTTCACTTCATTCTCCTTCCCTTGTGGATGTCAGACGTCAGTATAATGTGCAAGTCCCATCTCCACAGTCATGAAAAGACTGCCTCAAGCTGGACTTCAACATGGGCAAATAAGTCAAACCAGCTCACGCCCCTGCTTCATTTCATTATGTGAGAAAGTGTAAGGCATGATGCCTGGGAGGCCCCCTTCTACAAACACCATCTGCCTCACTAGCCAAAACCTTCTTTATCATATTGTGGGGCTCCTGGTTACAAATGTTCTATCCCAATGAGAATCTACTCTGACATTATAATTTTTACAGATGTCCTTCCTAGTTATTCTGGAAGGTGTTCTGTTCTCATATCTTATACAAAACATTAAAGGTAAAACAAATGATGAGAAACCATATTTGGACTATAGGCATGTCATATCTTCTACTTCACCCCATATAATTCCATTCCCACATTTGCCATCTTCCAGACTGATCTTCACTGAAAAAGCTAACTCTAGAGTAAAACATTATAATCAGAACTTCTCTCTCTCTGTCTCCCTTAACTGAGCTTCTCCATGTTACTGTCCAATATTTGATATATTTTTTTGCATCTGTACTCTGCTAATACTAAGAAAATGACATCAGTTGTCTCCCTTTGCAATTGTCTTACTTTATTCTACTTGTAATAATGAGGTAAACCCTTTCTATGCTCTAATATAGAAAACAGAAAACTTACCACCCAGTGTCTTCAGCATTACTCACAGGAATAATTTAAAATACTGAAGATTAATTTTCACAGGTAGTGCTTTTTGTATATCATGTAGGGGGATCCACATTTTGTAGTGCCATATTTATTAAATAATGAATTAGTGCTTCTTTATTTATTTAGTTGTTGTTGTTGTTGTCTTTCGGCTTTTCCCGGTTAGGGGTCGCCACAGCGGAACTCCTTTCCGCTAATGATTGGCAGTAGATTTTCATGAACGCTGAGGTGCCAGCTCAACATTCAACCTTCAACGAAGGCACGCCCATTTACGCATGTCTTTTGAATACCCACCCAACTGCGGGGAGGACATGCAGACTCCACACAGAAGGCACACCCCGCACTAAGTTATTTATTTAGTTTCATAGGCAGCTGGATATGGCTTACTTATCTTAACATATTTATATGCATTTTCTGTGCAGTAAAAGACTGTGCTGCAGGAATTATTTTGCCTTTTTATTAATCTGATAGCTGTCTATAGTATAATAATTTTTTAATGGTTGCAAATAAAAGAAGAATTTATGAACATAGTACTTTATGGAATAGGGCAGATATTCAGCAGAGCTGTACGTCAAAGCTCTCTGTGATTCATGAAGCTTGCTACACAATGGGCTAAGACCCTTAACACAATATCACCCCATTGTGTAGCCATAGCTTTACATGCATGGAGAACACATGCAAATATCCTGCAAGATAACAGACAACCTACAGACCCTGCACCAACTAAGTATGGGCTGGTCCCAACATGGCAACTTATGGGAATAGAAACTTATGTCTACAGATAACATACTGTTTTTGATTAGAATGAACATCTTTATTTCAGAAGTATTGCTCATTTAATAGAGCTGAGCAACAACATTAGTCCTTAGATTAAAAAAAAAATTTGATAGTAAAAAAAAATGTTATCTATAATAGAGTTCTCTATGGTGCAGATAACAAAACCAAATGAGATGTGTCCCCACCCACCACAGTAAGGATACCAAACTATGAGTAAGGGTAGCTTATACACTTGGTCCTTTCATTAGCATGTAACAGTAATGACCTTAGTTCTACTATAATGTTTAATGATTCAACTAGCTTTGCAGACTGAAGTGTGGTATGACGATGGAGCACAAAGAAGCATAGAAAAGCTACTCAGTAGTATATAAGTGAATTATTACTTAGGCAAAACATCATAGCTGTACCATGTACAGTGCTACCCAGTGTACCGTACAATGAACCCCCCTCCCCAGTGCCGATGTTGACAGCACACAACTGTATACTGTGCACACAGCCATAGAAGTCATAGAATGATTAAGATGATGACCTCTGCTAATTAAATATATATCAAATATGGCTGTTTATATTTAGAATTTAATTGTATGGTAATTTGTGAAAACTACATAGGCTTTTAAGAATTTTTATACTTACAAAAGTTATATTATGGTATTCAGAATATTACATTGTGTAGTTAATTTAAAAACATGTTATTTCTGTCTGGATTTGAGCAAAGAGTCATCCTGCATTCTTGCTGTTATCCAGGAAAAAATATAATTGTATTAATTCAGTGTTTAAAATGTGAAATTAAAAACTTTATAACATTATTAAATCAAATTTACGATTTTGACTTTGACATTTTTCATGTCAGCGTTTTATAGGACAGTTGGGATTAAACCAGCTTATCAGCAACTTATTGTGCGGCAACATCACAATACCCAATATTCAGAGTCACTGCGGTGGTGCTGCTGCGGTAGCGTTGTTGCCTCACAGTTAGACGTTGCTCATTCGATTCTCAGTTAGAGTGTTTTCTGTGTGGCAACATGCGTGAACGGGCGTTCCTTCATTGAAGGTTGTGCGTTAGGCCCGGCGAGCCAGCACGTAAATACTCTACTGCCAATCATTAGCGGACCGGAGTTCCACTGTGGCAACCCCTAATCAGGAAAAGCCGAAAGACACAAACAATGGAGTGACTCATTATCATGTCTCAGAATCAAACATTGGCCAATTACAAGCACCTTGCTAATGCAACATAAATGGAAACTGGCACCCACACAGCTATTCAGAAAGCCGCACTCTTGCCTCTACACACACACACACACACACACACACACACACACACACACACACACACACACACACACACACACACACACACAAAATCAGCTTTGTGCTACTCCCTCTCACCAGGCTAACATACCTACTCCTGCTTTAAGACTGAATGAACGCACACCATCACTTGTTTTCGTTGCTTTGATCCCCATATAGCATGGTAGAGCTGTTATTTGAATCCCTCTGCCATGCTATTCTGATCCTTTAGAAAAGTACTAGGGGAAGTGCACATAGCTAATTAGATTTAGCTGTAACCATGGACTTTCACATTTAAATGTGTTTTTCACCAGGAAAACCAGTGTAGAGCTGCATGCTAGAACCTCATTACCACAGTGGTGCCATACCAAACATTTACATACTAGAACCCCATTACCAAAGTGGTCTATACCAATCACTTAATATACTAGAACCTCATTTCCATGATGGCCTATACCATTCACTTACATACTAAAACCTCATTATCACACTGGTGCTATACAAATCACTTAATACTTGAACCTCATTACCACAGTGGTGCTGTACCAATTATTTACATACTAGAACCTCATTAGCACAGTGGTGCTATACAAATCATTTACATACTGGAACCTCATTACCACAGTGGTGTTATACCAATCACTTACATACAGAAACCTCATTACCAAACCAAAGTAGTGCTATACCAATCACTTACATACTGGAACTTTGGTACCACAGTGTTGCTATACAAATCACTTACATACTATAACCTCATTACCACAGTGGCACTATACCAATCACTTACATACTGAAACTTCATTATCACAGCGGTGCTATACAAATCACTTACATACTGAATCCTCATTACCATAATGATGCTATACTAATCACTTACATACTAGAACTTCATTATCACAGTGGTGCTATACAAAACACTTACATAGGATCATAAGATCATAAAATCATAGGAGTTTACTAGGCTAATGGCCCCAGGCCCTTACAAGCCTAGCCAAGTTCAACCTGTGTTAAGCAGACACCAAAATCAGCACCTACAGCCCCTGTCCAAGAGAGAGATGCAGGTGGAGCACCTGGGATGAATTTCCAGTTACCATCCAATTGTCCAAATTATACTTAAATAGGGCCAACAAGGGGCTTTGTTTAACATTAATAGGAAGCTTGTTCCAAAGGTGGAGCAACCTTTGTGAGACAAATCTGTCTCTCCAGCAAGTTCTGTTGAGGTCACATACCAGGTTAAGGTCCTTTGAGCAAGTGACCCATGTGCCATTTTACTTGTGAATGTGCAGCATTTCCATTAAAGCTGGGTCAGAGATTGCTCTATATGCAAAGCACAGGTCACATCTGAGCAGTCTGTATGACACAGAGTAAAGTGACAATGATTTCAGTCTGTGCACATAAGAAAGATCTTGAAGATCCTGAATTTTCTTTGTAAGGAACATGTGTGGTCTCACCAGTTGCTTTAGGTGTTTGGAAAGGAACATACCAAAGGGGGCATTGCACTCTATTATTGGTCTGATGAAGGAGGAGTAAGGGGAGTTATAACCTCTTTTTTTTCTGGAGGCAATGCCCTTACTTTTGAGATGAGCAATATAAAATGCCATTCGTACCACTGTGGAGACATGGTGATTGAAGTAAGGTTGCTTGCTGACCTGTGTGCCCAGATCTCTCACCAGTGCCTATGTGCTTAAGGTATTGCTATTGATATTGTAGTATGCAGGAACATCACCCTTGCCAAAGGGGATGATAATGCATTTTTTTCATTACGTTTAAGACCATGACTTTGGCACCAGTCATTAGTCTGTGTAAGACCATCTTGCAGGATGTTGACATCGCTAGGGGTTTCAGTGATTGCTACCAGTTTGCAGTCATACGCAAACTTTGTCAGCCACAGTCTCTTAGTTTAAGTCTGTACTTTGGAGAAGTAGATTCCAAACAGTAGGGGTCGCAGAACTGATCCCTGTGGAACACCACTGGTTATGGGTCTGCTGGAGGATGTGGAGTCCACTTTTTTGACCGTATGAGTTCTATCAGTAAGCCAGCTTGCAACCCACCTGGCAGTATATGGGTTGA
Source organism: Protopterus annectens (assembly GCF_019279795.1). Lineage (NCBI taxonomy): Eukaryota > Metazoa > Chordata > Ceratodontiformes > Protopteridae > Protopterus > Protopterus annectens. The sequence continues at coordinate 146,981,512 of NC_056729.1, forward strand.
TACCCAGCTGGGTGAGTTTATCGATGATGCTTGCATGGGGGATTATGTCAAAGACCTTGGCTAAGTCTAAGTAGGTCGTATGCACAGATTTGCCCTCGTATAGGGCTTTGGAACATGTCTCAAAGAAGTCCACCAAGTTTAAAATGCATGATCTCCCCATAAAAAAGCCAAATTGGGTGTAATGGAGTTTTTGGAAATTTCCTATATCTTTGTTAATTAGGTACATGATGATTCTTTCCAAGGCCTTACAGGTATGATGGGTCAGGCTAATGGGTCAGTAGTTCCTAGGGTCCATGGATGAATCCCCTTTGTGCAAAGGGATGACAGTAGCTGTTTTCCATTCATAGGTTCATAGGTTCATAGGTATGTAGTAGGCTATCATCCGAAGGGCCTAAGTAAGCCTTGCCAACAAGGTTCCCTGGCTTACGCCACTCAACAAAGTTAAATTCCTGTGCCCCTTTCAAGCAAAGCCACAGAAGTGATCCCCAGGATGTATTTCCTCGCTGGGGTGCATTTCCTATTTCCCATCCACTCATCAAGATTTTTCTTGACGAGTGCTAACGAGGAACTTTGCTTGACATAGATGGGTAGCTTGTTCCAGAGTATAGGAAGACTCTGGGACAGGAATCTATCCCTTCAACATGTCCTGTTTATGGTGGTGACAAGGTTTAGGTCCCTAGAGAGTGTAGCTCAGAAGGACTGGGATTTCTTTAGGTGTAGCATATCCAACAGCTCTGGGTTTAACATAGCTTTATATATTAGGCAGAGATCTCCTTTGAGTAGGCGATATGCTACAGAGTAAAGCTGCAGTAAAGATCTTACCACATCCGTGTCTGAACTATTATATGGGACAAGCTCCCTAGAGATGCCATCTTTAATCTCCCTCTCTGCGCGTGGCTACTGAGCGATCCCTGGCATCTAAATCTGTATTCCAATGTAAGTGTGTAATTGTTATATGTTTTTATGTGTTTTTAAAGCATTGCTTGTATAAATTCCATTATTATGCTTTTGCCACCTGCTTTTTCTGTACTATTTTACAGTACTTTTTTGTAGTTTCCTGCAACTTATACTCTGGGTATCTCACCTACCTGCCACCTTTACCGCAGCTCCTTAACCGTTGCATTGCTACGCCAAGAACTAGTAGCATGCTTCCACTTTGCTGGAACTGGGTTGCGAAACAATAGTTATTTCCTCTGTTTATTACTGACTCGCTCAACCAGCTTTTAACCAGATCTGTCTAATATTTGCTTACAGTTAAAGCCTTAGTGCCTATAACTTCCTAACATCTAGCTTCTTGGGTGCATTCCCGTAGTCGGCGGACAACTACTCTTGCTCCTCCACACTACCTTACCTTTCATAAAGTGCCCGGTACACTAGACCAGAGTATTTTGGTCAGCTAAAAGTATTTGTCCTACCACACCAGTACAGATAATAGATTACAATTTAAAATTGACTGCACCACCTTATTAAATTGTAAATTTGCTATCGTGCGTGCTGCAGTAACTGTGCCACTCACTCTGGTACAGCCATTAGTCATTAAAGTATTTACCGTACAGAATCCCTGCCAGAGTCCTTTAGTGACCCCTGAGCAGATAATGGCTGTAGCATTGGATGCTACCACTCTAGTGAAGTTGTTTAGCCTTATTTTTAAGCTTAGATTCCTTGGCAGTACATTTCTACCAGTTATAGTGTTTCTGTACTGATTAGCGACTGTGCTATTACTCTGATGCAGCTGCTAGTCCTATATTTATGTTGGGGCTCTGCTGCTCAAGCGCTGGATACTAGATAACATAAGTGCTATCACTCTGGTGCTGCAGTTACTTCTTAACTTCTAAGATAGATAGCACCACTTAGAAATGAATAGTCTGCATTCCGTTGTGAGTTTAGGGACCTGGAGTAAACCGGAGCACTTCTTTGAACATTCTAGTTATAGGATTGGCATTTTACTACAAATCTTTGTATATGACTTCGCCGATCACAACAGCGTGCATGGCCCTCCCTAGTAGGCTTTAATGTCAAGTATACTCGTGCATTTTACACCCTAATTAATTAAACTACAACTACAGTATAACTAAATTACCTAGATGCTATAGAATTTGATTTCCCAGACACCTTGTGACTACAAACAGCTAGGCGTGATTGAGATGCCTGTGTAGTTCACATTATTGGATGTTGGTGCAGGTTCTGGCTCTATTAATTAATTAAGAAGGTAAAATACTAACCATTGGCCTCACCTGAAGCCTTACTGCTACCCTGGGATCTGAAATTGTAGCAGTGTCATTGACACTTTTAGTAGCATTAAAATTTAGTGATTAAACAGGCTTGGCCATTACATGATGCTGTAATAGAGCTTATAAGTTGTCCTCACTGTTCACCTAACTCTACTTCAAATGAGTTGTCTGTAACTGCTGAAAGCCGAATGTTTTTACTGTTCTTTTAATTCTGGCTACCATGTTCTAACTGTAATGGTTCCACTTTTAGTTAAAAGGCTCTGTTTCTAACTTATAATTAATGCTATACATTGTTTTATCCTATTTCGATAGCTAAGTACAGCTGCTGTGTTACAGATAGTTGAGTTATTATGCAATTAGGTGATTGCTCCTGTGCTTTTGACCTATGCATTGTTGTTTTCTAATCCTGTTGTTGATGTTTATTTTTTGAACAAGATCTTTTGACCTATTATTTGATGTTGTCTACTCCTGGTGCTGATGATTAATATTTGATCAAGTTTCTTAGTCCTGTTTAATCTGTACTGCTAAAGAAATGTTTCTCTTGCTTTACCCAGTGTTAATGTTAACCTTCTTCTCATTGTATTTTTATTTCTCTCCAGCTGTGCAAACCTATTATACTTATTTTTTCCACTCGCGGCTGTGCCCTATTGGACTCCAAAGGCCAGCTATATCCACCTACCTAAATCTGCCTGTGTACTTCCTCACCTGGGCAATCTAAACACCCTTGGACTAAAAGCCACATTAACTAAGATTGTATGTCACAAAGTAATTTTTTTTCTTTCTTTATCTACTATATGTATATACTAGTCCAGTACACCTCCTAGGTGTACTAGTTAAACTGCCATATCTGCCAGCAGCCATACCCCCCACCCCCCTGACTACTACTGTTGTAATCCACTGTCTGTCTCTAAGATACTGCAGCCCCCAATATTTATTCTAACACCTTTCTAACCTCTCCCTTCTCCACTACTTTTATTTCTTATTTAGATCCAACTGCTGCGATCTCTTTACAGGGTACTTACAAACTTTGGCCAATAGATGACAGTCTTTACCCACCTCTAATTTCACTTTAGTTCTCTTCCTACCTCTTACTTTTTAACTTTTCACGCTTGTTGCACTTTTCTCCTTTACTAACTTCTCCCATAGTCCATTTAAACCTTGCACCCCTCTCCTTCTATAGTCCTTATAAACCCTTTACCTAGCCCTCCTCTCCACCTCCACTACTCCTACATTAACCATTACTCACCCAGGTTTCCCCTCTCTTTTCTTTCCCCTTTCCTCTCACTAACAACCTCTGCCTTTTTACTTACTGTCTCCTGTTCTTACCTTCTACCTTACTGATTGTTTTTTCTCACTGCTTTTATCTTACTTGGGTCTGCCCCGCTCCGTTCGCCCTGCAGGCTCACTCTGCTCCCCTACCCTACTCCCAATTCCCACCCACCCCCAGTGGTCCTAGACTTATACGTCACTAAAAACTTCCCCTATTTTTCTCAACCTATTACAAACCTCCTCATCACTATGCCACGCCCCTATCTCTTTCTTTCCTAATTAGCTCTAATTACCTCTCGTTTGAACTACTCCCTTACCTATCCTAACCATCTTCTGCACTAACTACTTCCCATCTCTACCTCCTATACCACATCCTCTAATTTCTTTTTTTGCATATTTTATACCCTGTTCAATCTCTTGAAACATTCTCTCCTACTTTTCTACTTCACCTACTCACACAAGCTACTCTCATCTCATATCTACTCACTACTATGGCCCCAACACACAAAACTATCTTCGCATACACACTACTCTTTACTACTGCAATAGCCTCTCTTACCATACCTTATTCACTCAACTTCTTTGAAAATCTCACTCTACTTGAACAAAACCAGCATTTCCAACAAACTTTACCATCTTCTTTCATTTCCATCCCTTAACCACAGTAACATAACCTGTACCTCTAACTGTATACTACCAAAATACCACAGAGCAACCCATGTGACGTACTTCACTATCAAAAAGAATTTTAATAATTCCTACAAAATCTTTAAATTTCTACACTATCCCCAGCGTCACCTCCTGCTAGACGGTGATATTCATCCAAACCCTGGCCCCAATACTGACAATAGCAATAACCTTGACAATGTAACTTTACCTAAGATTTCTACATTAGCTAAAGCACCTAACTCCCTCCTAATAGCTCACCTTAATATTAGAAGTATTAACAATAAAATTTCCCACCTGCATGCACTCCTTGATTTGCACTCATTTGATATTATATGTCTTACAGAAACTTGGCTAAAACCATCTACTCTAGACCAAGAAATTACCACTCCAGGCTATAATATCCTTAGATGTGACCGCAAAACCAAAAAAGGTGGAGGTATAGCCATTCTCTACAAATCTAATCTCCAAGTTTCCCCCTTTAATATGCTTCCATCATTAGATACCAAATCTGAAATGCTGTCTACCAAACTCCAAATCAACAACTCCAAATCTATCTACCTAATTTGTATGTATCTTCCCCCTGGTAACAATACTAATACTCTTGAAAACTTACTTAGTTACCTCTCCACCCAACTACCCCAGGAGACCATTGTACTGGGTGACTTCAACATAGACTGGTTCACCTGCAGTTCCAAAAACCCTACTAACCACATAAATCTCTTTGGATTCTCTCAATTAATAACCACCCCTACTAGAATACACAAACCTAGCAGAAAAGAATCTACTCTTGACTGGATCCTTATTAATAACCACCCTGGCAATTATACTCCAGGAACTCTTCCCGACAATATCAGTGACCATATGCTTACTTACATTATTAGACAAAAACTCCATATCTCAACTACTCATAATGTCAAAAGATCCCGCTCAAAGAAATTCTTTAATCCAGATAGCTTCCTGAATGAATTGCAAGCATGTGACTGGTCACCACTGACCCATCTTGAACTTGATAAGGCTGTGACCTACTTCAACACTAACTTTCTTCAAATCCTAGACTACCACGCACCTTACCGCTCTACTAGAATTAGAACCAAATCTGCTCCATGGCTAACAAAACAAACTAAGCAAAAGATGCTCCTCAGAAACAAAACCTGGGCTAAATAGAGAGCTACCAAATGTCCATCTGATCACCTCCTCTTTAAACGTTATGAAATGCCACCAAGAAGGATATTCTTAGAGACAAAAAAAACTTCTACCTTCACCTCCAACAAACCAGTCAACAAACTCCACAAAAATGTTGGTCAGGGATAAACAAACTTCTTCAGCCAGGACGCTCTACTACTCCTGTCCCAGCAGGTTTCAACCATAATAATTCCAACCAGATCCCTGATGCCTTTAATAACTACTTTACAGAAGCCATTCAAACCTTAGCCAATTCTTTGCCTCCTTCTACTGCTTCCCCACCAAATACCTCCAAGACTTCATCTCCTACCTTTCATATACAACCTCTACGTACATCTCTCATCTATAAACTACTTAAAAAACTGAAACCTTGCACCCCGTCTGCTGACTGTCTCCCAACCGAATACCTACAAATTGCAGCAAAAGCTATAGACTACCCCATCTCTATCCTTATTAACAGAACTATCTCTGAAGGCAAAATCCCTACCATATAGAAAGTATCCCACATCATCCCTCTACATAAAGGTGGATCTTCTATTGAGCTTTCTAACTTTCGACCTATTGCCTTACTCTCCCTAGTAGCTAAGATAATGGAAAAATGTATTCACAAACAATTACTTAACCACCTATTACAAAATAACCTACTAGCAAACTGCCAACATGGCTTCAGACCATTCCACAGCACAACGACTGCCCTTCTATCCTTCACTGACTCTGTAAATAAAAATCGTAACAATAACTCATTTTCCTCTACACTATTTATTGACCTGTCAAAAGCCTTTGATATGGTTAACCATAACTTACTTCTAGACAAACTAAAATTCCATTCTCTTGATCCACAAGCATTACAATGGTTTAGGTCTTATCTTAAAAACAGTCAGCAAGCAGTACTTTGGGATAACAATCTGTCTTCATTACTTCCAGTAAATATTGGAGTCCCTCAAGGCTCTATCTTAGGTCCCCTTCTTTTTTCCTTATTTATTAATGACCTACACATGAACATACCTCAAGCCACCTGCATTCAATATGCAGATGACTCAGCCTTAATCTGTACTGCTAAGAATATAGCCTCCCTCCAGTCCCTCACCCAAACTGTTTTCCATAATGTTGAAAACTGGTTTACGCAACACTGCCTCCTCCTAAATCCCAAAAAAACAAAACTACTGCTTTTTACTCCAACTCATAAATTACCCAATCCATTCTTCTCTGTAACCTCTAACAATGCTACCAACATAACCCCATATACTACAACCCACCAACTAGGTGTAACAATTGATAATTGTCTTAACTATGATGACCATATTAACTCCACCATAAAGTCTGTTAACAAAAAACTTGGTACTCTCTATAGAATTAAACCCTTCCTTACCCCTTCAGCCAGGAAAATTATTGCCCAAACCCACCTCATTTCTACCCTCTTCTATGCCTCTGCTATATATACTAACCTATCTAAAAACAACCTCTCCAAACTTTCTATCTGTTATAATAGCATAGCTAGATTCATCACATGCTCTCCCTTTAAAACTCACCACTGCCTTAACCTCAAACAACTAGGATGGCTAGAACTGCAGAACCATATACTCTGTCAACAGTTACTTATCACTCAAAAGATCCTATACCACCCCAATAATACCCCTATCCTCACTAATCTGATTTCACCATATAAAAATCTAGCTACACTACGTTCTGCTAATAAACTCCTGGTCTCCTTGATTAAATCTAACAACAAAGTGGCGACTCACTTTTATCAAACACTACGGGTAAAAACTGGAATCAGCTTCCTCCTGAACTATCCACCCTAGCTTCAACTTCTCTATTCAAAAAACATATTAAAGGACATCTTAAAACTCAGTGGCTTTGTCCTTGTGCTAACCCAAACTGAAATCTTTTTCCCCTCCTGCTCATATCCCTTTCCCCACTCCCCTAACCTAGGCCTCCAAATTTAATTATTTCTCTTTTTTTCATAGTAAGAGGATATAATATAAGGGCTTTACTCTGTCTTGCTCATACCCACTTTTGTGTTTAGTATAATTGTTTTTTTATTTAGTTTAACTTTTAATGTAATATCTATAGTTTATAATTATAATACTATCATTTTCTTTTAACCAATGCTACCTCTGTACTGTTATTATACGTCTTTGTTATATATTGTTAACTTTGTCACTGTTCATGCTTGGAGCTTTTCTCCCCGGGCCTCTACTGAAAATGGACATATATATATCCAATTAGACTAGCCTGGTCAACAAATGTAAAATAAATAAAATAAATAAAAAATATTTTGAGACGGTCAGTGTAGGGCGTCTGGTTGAGGCCAGAAATCCTCTTTGTGAGGTACTTCTGTGGCCTTTCCAGCTGCTGCAGATGACTTGTGAGGTACATTCCAAAAGGAGCATTGTACTCTATAATGGGGATAATGAGTGTCAAGTAGAGGGGAACAAAGACCTCTTTTTTCCTGGATGAGAACCCTTTTGTGATGAGGTGTTCCACATAGAAGGATTTCCTGACTACTGTGATGATGTGATTACCAAAGGAGAGACTACTGTTTACCTGGGTCTAAGGTCTCTTATCACACATTCAGAGTTAAGTAGACTGCCATTTATGTGGTAGTTCATGGGTACAGAGGTTTTACCAAAGGGGATGACAATGCACTTTTGGCATTGAGCTTGAGACCATGCCTCTGACACCAGGCATCTATCTGAGTGAGGCCATTCTGTAGGATGTCCACATCATTTGCGGACTCGACTGTGGCTCCTAGTTTGCAGTCATCTGTAAATTTCATTAGCCAGAGGCCTTCTGTGTTAGACTGTACTTCAGATAAGTAGATATCAAACAGGAGAGGTCCCCAGGACTGAACCCTGTGGTACTCCACTTGTCACTGCTTTGAAGTCATATTTGGAGTCTGCATCTTTTACAGTGTGGATTCTGTCAGTGAGCCAGTTGGTAACCCATCTTGTGACATAGGGATTTATACCTAGTTTAGTGAGTTTAGCTATAATTCCAGAATGGGGGATGGTGTTGAAAGCCTCGGTGAGGTCAGGATAGGCTGTGTGAATGACATTACCCTCATCTACAGCTTTGGTGAATGCCTCAAAGAAGTCAATCAGGTTCAGAAGGCATGATCTGTCTTTCACCAACCTGAACTGGGTGGGGACCAGAGTTTGGAGGTTACCAATGTCTCTGTTTATGAGTTCCATGATGATACATTCCATGGCCGTGCAGACCAGGCTCATCAGGCTAACAGGGTGATAGTTCCCAGGATCAGTGTTGGCTCCCCCTTTGTGGAGTTGGATAACTGTTGCTGTGCACCATTCAGTGGGCACAAAGCCTGATGTGAGACTATGACTAAACATGGTTTGTTCTGAAGGTAGTGTAAAGTGCAGCCTGGGATGTTGTCTGGTCCCATGGATGCTGTGTTTTTGGTTTTAGAGAGAGCAGCTTTTACCTGCATAGATCTGATTACAGGGACTCTGCATTCTTCTTATATAGATATGGGCCCTTTAGGGGTGAGAGGGTGGGTAAAGTTAGCACTGAACCTATCTGCCAGGATGTTGGCAATAACAGTTGGTTCTGTAATTTTCGTGCTGTTGTGCTGTAACTCAGAGCAGATCTGGGTGCTGCCATTGAGATTCTTGACATAGCTATAGAATGCTTTGTGGTTGCCCTTAGAATCAGCAGTGATTTTGTTTTCATAGCTAGCTTTGGAGGATCTTATAAGGGAACTCAGCTTCTTACTGAGGCTGACCAGGGAGCTCCTGCACTCATGGGATTTTACTCTCTTTTGCAACAGTATCTTCCTTCTGTTGTAGAGTTTGTTTATGGCAGGGGGCCACCAGATTGGCTTCCTTTTTTTGGAGGATAGCATCTTAGTTCTGTATGAGATAGCATGATCCATGCACTCGTGTAAGTGCTTATAGAGTGCATTTGTGTAGGATTCAGCAGTCGTAATTGTATTGTCCATCAGCATGGGTGTCATGAAGTTCACCACTTCTGTCTTAAGTAGCATGAAGTTGGCTTTGGAGAAACTTTTTACCATGATTTCCTTAATGGTGGGTGGGGGTGGGATGTGGATATCTAGGGTGATTAGATTATGGTCAGATCTGACCAACGAGGAGTTGACTTCAGGTGTGGAACACCGGTCACTCATGTTGGTAATGACTAGGTCTAGGATACTGTTGCCTCTGGTGGGGGTGTGGATAAGTTGATCCAGGGCATTGGAATTTATGAATTCCAGAAAATGCTGAGCGAGGGAGTTGGTACATGAGTAGGTTTCCCAGTTAATGGTGGGGTAGTTGAAGTCACCCATTATTTGGGTGTTTGGTGGAACCCTAATATTTTCCAGTATATCAAGAAAAGAGAAGTGGGAATCCTGGGGCATGGTGGGGTTTCTATAGCAAGTTACAACTAGGATTGCAGTTTTGCCCAGAGTTAGTTGCACTTGGATAACCTCATATGCATGGGTTTATATTATAACATCGAAGTGTCAAAACTTCAAATGTTATAACATCGAACCCAAAACCACGAAAGCTGAAAACCCTGAATACTGAGAACAGTGATTTTGCTGTTCCAGTACAAAACACGAAACACACAAACACTACAAATGATTTCTAATGGTGGGAGCTTCGCCCACCACACCCCCCAACTTGGAGGGCTGTGCCGCCCTACTTAAATATACCAACTCTGAGATCACACCACAGTGGAGGAAATAGCGAAGCTGTAGAAACAGCCCACTAAATTCTTTCCCTGGGATAGAATTCGATGTTTCACGGCTTCAATATTGTCAGTCTTCGAGGTTTCCAGTTCAATGTTATAACATTCAAAGTTATGACACTTTGATGTTATAATATAGACCAGAATGCATTATGCTGCACAGATAGCCTGGAGGTGTGGATATCCTTAATGAATATGGACACACTTCCACCTTTGGTGTTCTGGTCCAGGTTAGATGGGCGAAAAGTGTGGTATGAGTTATAGCCTGGTAATGCAGGGGTGCCTTCTAGATCCTTGAATCAGATCTCAGTCACTGCACAGATATCAATGTTCTCCATTTTAGGGAGTGCCTCGAGTGAGTGCATTTTGAGATTTAGACTTCTAGCATTGAGTAGCATTACCCTCAGTTTTTGCTTGCCTGTTTCTGTTATGGTGGTGAATTTGTCATTTGAACTTTGCCTATAAAACGCACTATAGGGGTAGCAAGTCACTTAGCCAATATCCAGAATCCCAAGGGCAACAGGTGCAGGCCATCTCTGGCAAAGCATCATGGTCTGTTGACCATGTCATCCCAGGCAGACAGATACTGGATCCCCTTAGAATGGCACCAGAAGCTTAGCCAATTGTTGAAGTCAATCATTTTGTCCTTGTACTGTGGTATCATTCTGGGCGATGGCAGGATGCTACTCAGGGCTATGGTCATACCTGCCTGGGCTACAAGATCGGAGCGTTATTCCATGTCTCTTTTCATGTAGTCCAGGGAGGTACATCTCAGGTCATTCACACCAACATGGACAATGACAGTCATACTTGTACTTGTTGTGGAGTGACCTGAGTCCGTGGGTTATGTGGCTGGTCTTGGCACCCGACAGGCAGCTGACAGTAACCTTATCCTTGTTTAGCCTGGTGAATGGGACATCAGTGTGCCTGACTATAGAGTCACCTATGACTAGTGTGTTGGGTACATTGTTTTGCCTTATGGGCTGTGGTTTAATGGTACACTGAGTCTGTGGGCTATGTGTCATTTGGGTTGTGCTGGGGGTGGAGGTTGCTTGCGTTTCTGCTTTGGAGGTCTCTGTTTCTTGAGCAGATTATTATTGAGAGCCTCTGTGAATGTTTTTGTGTTTCTATGTGTGGATTTTGGTGGTGTAGGTTTAGTGGGACTATGTGATGAGTGTGGTGTGGTGCAAGTGTTTACCTTCTCCTCTTGACTGTCAAGTTCAGTCTTGGTTGGAGAGAGCTTTACCTCCAGTTTGACTAGATAAGTGCATCTCTCACAGGTTGTGGTGTTGGGTGGTAGGAGGAGGGGGTTGTCTGTGTACATGAGGCAATTGCTACATTGCCCCAAGATCCCCAGATTCATCAGATAGACAGGAGAGGACACTGGGAGCTGATCCTTGGACATGCCTGAATAAAAAACTACTTTCCTCTAGACAAGTGAGGAAAGTGAGTATAAGAGCTGTTTTTCTCTAAGCAAGTGAGGAAAGTAAGTACAAAAACTGTTTTCCTCTAGGTAAAGAGGAAAGTTGAGTGCTGTAGTAATTTGTAGATTATTTAGTGCTAACAAGAAGTTTTGAACAAGTGCTGAGCACGAATAAGCAAATTCAAGTGCTAAAACTAAGAATCTGTACCTGAATCTTGTGGTAGATAGACTACCTAGTGCTTATCACTCCCACTGATAAGCTAGAATGCTTCCCTCCAACACAGAAAGGCTTGGGGGGGAGGGGGCTCAGAAGCATATAAACAGTCCTGGATACAGCAAATCTGTATCTGGACTAGACAAGTTACAGGAAAGGTGGGAAACCAGCACAAACATGGACCTTTAAACCAGAAGGTTGAAAGATATGGAAGAACTGCCCAAACGTCCAATAAACTACAATTTCTGGACCAGAAACCACTCTTGTGGTAGATAGGCTACCTAGTGCTTACCACTCCTACTGATAAGCTAGAAAGCTTCCCTCCAATGCAGAAAGGCTTGTGGGGATCAGAAGCTTACAAGCAGTCCTGGATATAGCAAATCTGTATCTGGATTAGACTAGTTACAGAAAAGGTGGGAAACAATCGCAAATGTAGACTTTTAAACCAGAAGGTTATAAGAAATGGAAAAACTGCCCAAACGGTCAATAAACTACAATTTATCGGCCAGAAACCACTTTTGTGATAGATAGTCTACCTAGTGCTTACCACTCCCACTGATAAGCTAGAAGGCTTCCCTCCAACACAGAAAGGCTTTGGGGGCTCAGAAGCTTACAAACAGTCCTGGTTACAACAAATCTGTATCTGGACTAGACTAGTTACAGGAAAGGCAGGAAACAAGCTTAGAATTTTTTTTGTAAAGTGGAAAGGGAGAAAGGTGAAACAGAACATAATTCAAAATTAAGGACCTAAGTGGCTTGCCCTTCACAAATGTTCTCTCTCTGTATTAGGTAGAATGAACTAGTGAGCTAGTGACACCAGACTGGAATAGAGCTGCAACAGAGCTAAATAGATGGGACTGGTAGGAGTGTCTGAAGTCAAAATATGATCTCACTGTACTCGGTTGAGTGAGCAAATGAGATAGACCCAGGAAAAGTGTTCAAACACAAATGTATAGGAGGGGCAGGCAATTTCAAAGCCACCAAGACTAATACCAGAACAAGAACAGGGAGGGAGGGTGAGAAACTAACTTCAGAGAGAGAGAGAGAGAGAGAGAGAGAGACCACAGTATTCTATGAAACAATTCAATAGAAAAATAAATAACTACAGAGAGACACAGACCACAATATTCAATGAAACAAATAGAAAAATAAAATGCAGTACAATCTTTAACACTGCAAGTTTGTACTTAACTCAGCTAGTAATGCAGCTGATTGTAGGTATGTAGCAGAAGCCAAACAATTCAGATATTGTGCAGTAATAAATTCAAAGATATGTGACTAACACTTATAAATACAGAGAAACCCTCTAGGCTAAGAGTTTAACACTGAATATCAATGACGTGAAACACAATAGCCCCCATTAACTGCATAGAGAGAGAGAGAGAGAGAGAGAGAGACCACAGTATTCTATGAAACAAATAAATAGAAAAATAAATAAGTACAGAGAGACACAGACCACAATATTCAATGAAACAATTAAATAGACAGAAAAATAAACTGCAGTACAATCTTTAACACTGCAAGTTTGTACTTAACTCAGCTAGTAATGCAGTTGATTTGTAGGTATGTAGCAGAAGCCAAACAACTCAGATATTGAGCTGGGACAAAGCCAGTGCTTAGGCTATGATTGAAAAGTGTGCCCAATGGTGATGCTAATTTCTGTTTTAATCCATGTAGAACACAGACCAGGATGTTGTCTGATCCCATAGAGGCTGTGTTTTAGGCCTTGGAGAGGGCGTTTATGACCAGCTCTTTGGAGATACCAGGTGGGGGACAGGTGTTAGGGATGCTTTGGGGTATATGTGATGGGGACAGGTGAGTGAAGTTTTCACTGAACCTGTCAGCCAGCAGGTTTGCTATATCCACAGGTTCTGTATATGTAGTAACTTTAACTATGAGTTCAGCGCAAATCATGGCCTTACCATTGAAGTTATGGATGTAACTAAAGAATGCTTTGTGATTATCCTTAGTTAGGGAAGATAATTTGGATTCATAGTTAGCTTTGGAGGACTTCACTAGGAGTCTTATTTGCTTGTTTAAGTTGAGTAGGGAGTTTTTCCAAAACTGAGACCATTTTTTATACTTTTAGACAGCATTTTCTTTGTCCTATTATATAGCCTTTTAATGGCAGTTGTCCACCAGGCAGGTTTGTTGTTCCTTGAAGATCTTGCTTTGGTTCTATCAGGTATGGCAGAGTCAATACAATTGGACATGTGCTCATATAAAGCATTGGTATATAACTCACCACAGATGTCTGTACCATCAGCAGGGGAAGTGGCTATGAAACTATTTATGCTGTCACATAACAGGCCGTAATTGGCCTTGGAGAAGTTTTTTAGTGTAGTTGTTGATAAGGGGGGGGGGGTCTTGTGTTATAGTTATTTCTAGCGAGACTGATTTGTGGTCAGATCTCACCTGGGATGGCCACACACTGGGGGTGGTGCAGCAGTCTTAAGCATCAGTTCCAGAATGTTTCAGCCCCCGTGGGTATGTCAACCAGCTGGTTCAGTGCACTGAAGGTAACAAAGTCCAGGAACCTTTGGGCAAATTAGTTAGAACACATATAATTTATCCAGTCAATGGTTGGGCAATTAAAGTCACCAAAACCAGGGTGTCTGGTTATATCTTGATTGACCAAAGTAGATCCAGGTAGTCCAAGTGGATGCCTGATTCATGGATGGGGTCCTATAACTGGCAATGACCTGAAGAGGAGTCATACCTGCAGTCAATTGCACCTGAAGTATTTCAAAGGAATCGTACTATTTAACAACTCTAGAGGTGTATTTATATTTAATGAATATTGATACACCACCTCCTTTAATTCTCATGCCTTCAGTTTGTGGTCTGAACACATGGAAGGAAATGTAACCTAGTATAGCTAGGGTGGTCTCAGCAGCCTTAAACCAGGTCTCAGTGACTGCACAAATACCAGCATCTTCCAAGGTGAGGACTGCTTCCAGTGAGTTCAGTTTCTGGTTTAGACTCCTAGTGTTTAGCAGCATAACCTTCAGGTTGTTTTTAAAGGGTATTTTTATGTTGGAAGTTTTGTTCTTGTGACATTGCCTAAAAAAGGCACTATGGGGGTGGGAAGAGCCTTAGCCAGTAACTAAAATCCCAGGGGGTGACAGATGAAGACCATCTTTGGCAAACCATCGAGCTCTGTCAACCATGTCATCCCAGGGTGACAGATACTGGATTCCCTTTGAATAACACCAGAAACTAAGCCAATTGTTGAAGTCAATCATTTTTTGTTTGTATTGAGGTATCACCATAGGAGAAGGTAAAATGCTGCTTTAGGCTACAGACATACCCGCCTGAGACATGTAATCAGAGAGCTCAGTCATGTATCTCTTCATATAGTACAGTGAGATATGTCTCAAGTTGTTCACATGGAGTCACAACAGTACCTAGTATTGAGAGACTTGAGTGAGTGTGTTCACCTAGAACCTCATAATCACAATAGTGCCACAGAAATTACTTTCATACTGGAACCTCATTACCACAGTGGTGCTATACCAATTACTTACATACTGGAACCTCATTGCCACAGTGGTGCTATACAAATCACTTACATGCTAGAACCTCATTACCACAGTGGTACTATACTAATCATTTACATGCTGGAACCTCATTACCACAGTGGTGCTATACAAATAATTTACATACTAGAACATCATTACCACAGTGGTGCTATACTAATCACTTACATACTGGAACCTCATAACCACAGTGGCACTGTATAAATCACTTACATATTAGAACCTCATTAACACACTGGTGCTATACTAATCACTTACTAAGAAACCCACCACACTGAGTAACCCTGTCTAAAACAGGTAAACACATTGGGATACAGATTTAGAATCTTGGCAAATACATTTTGACATTTTTCAAGAACAGTACAGATGTAAGCACGTTTGTCTCACTTTCTGTTGACATTTGGTTAGTATCCTCAGTATATTATATGCTTTAATAGTTCAAATACTCTTATGTGTAAAATTAAAAAAATGCTTCACCTTTTTGAGTAGACTCGAGTTTATTTATCTTCCACTGGGTTGTTGCAATCACGTTTTATGCATTTTGCTTTTATTGTTTCATTTGTTTTATGTTGTTACATTCTGCTATTTTATTTATTTTATTTTTTACTTATTTATCTTTTTTTTAAACCTTTTTTTAGTCGAGGCCAGGGGAGAAAAGCTCCACATTAACACCAGTTTTGACATATGCATAAAATACAGTTGCACAATATCAGAAGGAATATACAATATAGGTATGTGTATGTACAGAAAAATAGCTTACGTAGATATTTAGAAAAAGCATGTACATAGCTGACATAGGTATATACAATTTTGAGCATTCATTAGAAATAAACACAAGTTTAAACACAAGCTTGTATATAGCAAGCAGAGATAAAACATTGCAAAACATACTGCATTATTACCTGTGATGTCTAGCAATTAAAATAATGAAAAGAAGAGGCAGCTTAATTATGGAAATATTAGAAAGGGGAGAAGGTGGTTGATAATAAACATAGTATGCTATGTTAGTAGTAGCCCAACTATGATTGTATCATTAAATTTAAAACTGAGAAGAAAAGTAATTAGGAAAATGAGAATGGATGGGGTACTTGATTGTTATAAAGAGTATTAGTCTGGGATAGATGAGGGGAGAGACAGTGATGATAGTATTTGTTCTGATTAGAGTAGAAGAGATTACGTCTAGTCTCTTAGAGCCTGTAACTGATATAACTTATGTAAACAAAGTTACTCCCAGTGGTTTATTCATCTGTTTCATAGTTCGGTGACTAATCAATCCTATTTGTGGATCAAGTGTATTACAACAATGATGTGAAGTGTTTGCAATGCATGTTTTTATTTTGTAAGTTTTCCTTAGTTGAATCAGAGAATCAAGGACATGCATAAAATTTACACACATGCATGCACACATGCACATTTCATACTGCCCACACACACACACACACACACACACACACACACACACACACACACACACGCATACACATACACACACATATACACACACACACGCAGCAGCGTGTGTGCAAGATACATCTTGCATACACATGCATGCACACACACACACACACACACACACACACACACACACACACACACACACACACATGCAACTATCCACAAATGCTGTTTTTTCCTTTTCAGTTTTTAAAGGAAACGGTGTTGCAGTTTAAGAAATTTATCTCATTAGGGACTTACACACTGGCAGATTTTTATAATGATTATTACTGAACTATTTTCTAGGTGCACGAGTTTAATACCAATATTCTCTGTCTGTCTATTTCACGATTCTGAGGAAATAACATTACCATGCAGTGGAACAAGGAATAGATTGTTCACAATGTGCCAACTTACAAATTTTAATAAATAAATATTATTAGTTGTCCTTCATTATTCTGCATTTTTTCTCATTTAGTTTACAGCCAGAACTTTCAAACAGATTCTGCATAATGTAGCAGTCACATTTAAATGTCTAAACATAGCATGCACCACATTATTTTGGCTATATGAATGCAATTTCTCAAATAAGTTGGGATCATTAGATTGCTAACATGGCTAAAATGGCTTGTGACAATTGAAAATGCACCTTATATTCTACAGTGAATTGCAACATTGTAACTAATACAATGAAAAAGAATATTGTTAATTATACAACAACCCCCCCCATTAATATTCCAAAACGTGCACGCTGATTGGTCAGCGTGCCTGTTGTAAATCAGACTTATACTAATGGAAAAAGGTCCGGTCGCCCGGACTT
Organism: Protopterus annectens; assembly: GCF_019279795.1. NCBI lineage: Eukaryota > Metazoa > Chordata > Ceratodontiformes > Protopteridae > Protopterus > Protopterus annectens. Next base: position 146,999,000 of record NC_056729.1, read on the forward strand.
TTTCCATTAGTATGTCTTTTTTTTTTTGTGTGTTGGACAGCAACAGAGAACGGAAGAGCTCCGTTGCTGTTATATTGCTATGTTAAATGAGTTTAACATAGTGAGACAGATTTTAAAAAAAGCAACGGAGAAAGGAAGATTACCATGACTTTTTTAAAGCTATCTCGCTATGTTAAAGTCTTTTAACATAGCGAGACACGTTTTAAAAAGCAACGGAGATCTTCCTTTCTTCATTGCTTCCACACACAGCTCTGATGTACTGCGTAACCATACACATGCGCAGTACATCAGAACTGCCGCAGAATACTGGACAGCTGCGGAAGGGCAGCAAGGAGGTATTATACAATGCCATTATTTAAAAAAAGTAAGTTTTTTTTTCTTAAATAATGTCATTGTATAATAGCAATAACCCACTTCTGGGTGTGAGTAATGCTGGATTTACCCACGGTTGTCTTTGTTTGGCCACTTGGGCTTCACCCTTTTGACCAAACCCCACCAACAGTGGGTAAATCCAGCACTACCCACACCCAGGCATGGGTTATTGCTTAATTAACTGAAACATGCCTTAAGAACCATATCAGACTGCTGGAGAAGCAACATATGGCTGATGACCTGCCACTGTCTGCCTTTTGTTTTGTTTACTTTTCCTATCTGGATCTCTTTTTAAGTACAGCCATAAGTCCTGGACATTGTTTGCTCTCATGCTGACTTTGAAAACTGTATGCTATTTCTCAGCAGTTCCACCTGATTGTTGTACTGTAAATAATTTAATTTATATGCCTAGTAAACACTATCAAATGTCTCAGAATACCCACTCATATGAAGTTGTTCCCCATTTCTCACTACCTGCTTAAATATGCAAGTACTAATGACGGGGAGAAGACTGATCATGCAAATGCTTGGTCATGATTGAAAGTATACCAGCTAAGAAAGTTAAAATAACCATAAAGCGTTCTCTGATGAGCTTATGCATAATAACAAGTGACACCTTTTTATTCCAGGCAAAGTGCTAGCTGTTTGATTACAGAGCACAGGCATGATTTATGAATATGTCAAAAGGGAGTTAAAGTACAGAGTAAGAAAGGAATAACAGTACACTTGTGATAATGAGAACACATCAAATCCAAGCAGCCCTCACTAATGCAGGCAGGTATACAGAAAATGACCCAAGGAGCAACACTGTGATATACTTCATTTGTTGTATTACATAGTTAGGAAAAATGCGCAAAAAAGAAAAATGTTTTACTACTGAACATCTGTCTGACAGGGAAGACAAATGGATTCAGGGGGAATTGATGTTATATATGCAAGGAAAAGGTCAACAAAAGAAAGCAGAGAAGATAGTGCTTCTGAAACAGGAGACATCCGATTTGAGACAAGTGACCCATTTTTATACTCTGTTCACCAGAACTATACTTCATGACTCAGTTAGTGAACAAGTAGGAGGTTAGGGAAAAATAAGGTGATTCCTTATGCTTTACTTCTACAAATTAATTTATATGAAATATAATTAGTAGTAATTGAACCTGCACGGGATGATAATTACTAGCAGAGTACAACAAGCAAATGTTTGGAAGTTTACATAAAGATTATGCATTTTATGCTGTCCTTCATTGATTCTCCACTTTATCAATTTCATGGTCATATGGGAACCAGATCCTAGCCTAGAACTCAGTGGGCACAAGACAAAGAACCTAGTCCAGGATGAGATTCTAGCCCATTGCAGGATAAAAACATATATTCAGTCACACATGGTGCATAATCCTAGCAGCAGTTTCATGGATCACTAATTCACCTGCAGCATATCTTTGGCATGTGGGTTGAAACATCAAAGAGATTCTCTACTTAGAGTTATAGTTACACTTTAGATATTACACTGGAAATCAATTTCAAATCATTCTCTACTAAACCTACATGACAGCTAACACCTTCTTTGAGGTCTTCTTCCAGCAAACACTGAATAGTTAAATTATATATCTCTCCTTTATCAACAAACTGAATATTTATTCTGTTGCTGTAGGAAGTCGCCAACATCATGATTTCCTTATTGCATATAAAATGTTTTGGCAGCACAAACCACAAAGCATTACTGACAACAGAGGCATAGCTAGGCCATATGGAGCCTGAGACAAGACACTTATTTACTGCCCCCCAAAAATGAGGATATCTGAGCAGCACACACACAAAAAAAAAAAAAAACAAACGTTAAGGACAACTTGAAGAGCAAGAAAAACACCCATTATGAAAAACATTATAGCAACCAAGGGCAAATCCAAATAGGAAATGTTACTGAAAGTTTCAGCACTTTCAGAGTAAAGCATTTAACTGTCATTAGATGCATAAACAAATCAAAAATATTGCTTTGATTATTTAAAGAAGCTACACATTTTGCTTCTGTTTTAACATATGAAAAATAAAATGTAAAGCTTCAAACCATTACAGAAACATTGAAAGAACAAACATTTTCAAGCTTCAAAAATAATATAAGAACATCTACAGTTCAAATAATTATACCAAATTCGACATAGTGTGAAAACATTGCTTAAAAAGAGATACAACTTATATGACAATAATTTGATATTTAGAGAAATTAAAGGTAAGTTAGTATAATATAAATAGAAACTGCAACGTGAAATGAGAAATACATTATGTCATAATTAGATGGAGTCAGGGGAGAAGACCAGACTGAAGTTAGGAAGTCATTAAACAATGGGAGTAAGGAGATGTAAGGTATAAAAAGGCACGTGCTCATATTTAAGGACATAGTTTTTCCTGGGAGTGAGCCAGAACAGAGCAAGATTTTGGCAAAGAAGGTTTACAGAATGTGTTTAAGGACTGGAAGGAGAGTACTGAGCTGATGGACATAGGTAAGGAGCTCCAGGCATTAGTAGCATGGTATGAGTGCAGACCATGCCCAGCAGACAGAGAGACATTTTTGGTCACTGGATCATAATGAACAAGTGGGAACATAGTTGTGCAGAAGTGTATTCAGTGCTGGACAAGCAGATGAATTCTGGATAATTTTAAAGGTGGTAAAAAGCAGTTTATATGATAATTAATAGGGTAGTTCAAACCAGTTTAGGCTTTTCAGTGCTATACAGTAGTGGGTTTTGAAAGGGGTATTTTGCCGCAAATTTAGCAACTTTATTATAGCATTGTTCAGGTTAGAAAGACATGCATCTGGAGCTTTTCTCCCCTGGCCTCTGCTGAAAATTGGCTTCATTCCAAGTCGGACTTTCGCGGTTAACAAATGTTAAATAAATAAAAAATGTTGTGATACCTGAAGGTTAATTAGGATGGGTGCACTATAAAGTAGTGAGAGGAGGAGGTAAGTAGTAACAAGTGTAGTTTTTGTTGCATCGGTAAGAAAGTTTTTCACTTTATAAAGCATTCCTAGTTTTTGGTGAATTGTCTATGCAATTTTGTATATGCAGGTCAAATTTAAGATTATCATCCAGTATCATCTCTAATAGTTTGCTATGAGAAGTGGCTTCAATGGTTTTATTATTAAGAAAGGTTATTTTGAGTTTTTTTTTCATGAGAGAGGGATTTGGTGAAAAATGAAGTAGATTATTTATTTATTTTTTTGATTGGGGAGGATTGAGCATGAGTTATGAGTTACAAAGTCATGCCTCAGTGGCAGTTAAAGCTTCCTGTGTAATTTCTTGAGATGTGCCATGTTGTCAGATGTGAAAATGAGTGTTGAGTCATCTGTGTATTGTACTAGGGAGGCCAGCTGTGTGGATATGTGGATGATATTGGTGAGAAAATGTAAAGTGGGGGGAACCAAGCATAGAGCCTTGTGATACACCGGTAGTGACTGGGAGGGATGTAGCAATGGCAGAGTGCTTTTTCACTGACTGACTGATATCTATTGGGCAAGTAGTTTTAGAACCACAGAAGAGTGAGCTGAGATGGACCCTGTGATGACATAAAGTAGAATTTTGCTGTGTTGAAGGTTTTAGACAAGTCTAGAGCTATAGCAGAGACTATTTTGCCATTATCTCTAGCTTTACTTATAATATCTATAAAGATTAGAAGTATACATTGTGTGGGGGATAAGCATTCTTCCTGCAGCAGATAGTTCAGCAATAGTTTTTGAATACATATAGGTCTAAAGTTAGTGATGTTTGTTGATTTTTTTTCCTTTGTGAAGAGGGATAATGTATGATTTTTTTTTTCCAGAGAGAGGGAACTTGAGATTCCTGGGTTGACCAGACCTATTTATAAGGATTGAGACAGGACAGACAATGTTATTGGCCACTGTTTTAAGTAAATCATTTGAAAGGTCATCAGCTGAAGTACAGCATGTTTGAGTTTGTTTAAAAGTAGTTTTATATAGGTTGTGGGCACAGGTTTGAAGAATGAAGGTGGATATGGTGATAAGTGGCTGTTGTTCAGGGTTGGAAATAGATGTTGGGGAATCCTTGGCTAGGAATGCTATACTATCTATGAAATAAGAGTTGAATTCTATTGCAGTTTCAGGTGGTGAGTTATTTGCAGAGGGTTTAGAGTTGAATTTTTGGCCAGGGTGTAAGATTTCTTTAATGGTTGACCAGAGTTTCTAGGGTTATATTTGCTTGTTCTGAATATTATCATGATTTTTTTTTGTCTTCATTCCCCTGCTTTTTAGTATGGTAGCATTCTGAAATTAATGAGATATTGTGGTGTTTTATATTTTACCATTCTTTCCATGTCTTTTCTCTATCCTTCATTAGTATTCGACTCTTTTTGGATAGCAACATTGCAATATTTGTATTTAGTTCCTTCTTTCTACTTGTAGCATGGAAACTTAGTATATTTATGAAAGTTGTACTGAATTCATTTACAGCATCATCTAATGGGAAGATTTTTAGGATGTTCCAGTTAATAGATGATAGGGTAGTAATGAATATTTCAGAGTTAAACTTGGACAGGATGTGTGTTGTTTTATAAATGTGCTGTTTGAGTGGTTTTATAAGATGTTTGCATGCATAGATTGGAAGATGGTTACCGAGAGAGTCTGACATTGTACCAATGGTGGTGAATTTACTAGGGTCTCATACTAGGATCCAGTCGAATAAGGAGTTTGATGTCTTGCTCTAACATATGGGGCTATTCATTAGATATATGGAACCATATATGTTGCTGTTGGATATAAGGGAGTTAGAGGTTATGTCCAACCAATTGATATTGCCTTTACTTAATAGCATTTTTTCCTTGAAGAACTGTTATGGAGATCCAATGAAGGATATCTTCCAGTTTAGCAGTATTGTTGCCAGGAGGGATGTAAAAGGCATTAATACATATTTGTTTATATTCGTTTATTTTCAGGAAAATAATAAGCAGCTCTGTTGTGGTATTGGTTTGTTGTAGAGGGAAATGTGGTAATTGTTGGGAAATATTAAAGTGATAGAAAAAAATACTCCAACCAACTCCACCAATCACAAAAACATATCCAGACTGGAAACCAAGCTGAAAAACGAAGACACACCAAGGTGGAATAAAAACTCTTTAATTGTGTTTCCCGGTACCTCGGCTCAACAGCCTTTCAAAGGAAATCATTTTTACACCATAAGGCACAGCATATTTAAATATACATCAATTAGGCTTGATAAGACTAGATAGGAAATTACATTTAAAAGTATTTTTTCAAAATCGTGTACCTAATGACAATGCTAATAATGAAGTTAATAATGCAAATGAGGGGGATAATTTGAGTGTTTGTTGTGACGATTCACTTTTGAATGTGTTTTTATATGCCAATGAATTTTGTGATGAGTTGACTGACTTTCCTGTGGGGGAAGCAGAGGGCAATGTAGTTAGACATGATGTGGGGTTTTGTACAGGATATGGTAGGTTAAGAGTTCCATGGGTCCCTCATTGAAATGATTTTTTTCCACCGAAATTATCAGCAATTGTGCGACAATTTGAAAATGTCCTTTATAGAGAGATAGAATCAGAATATAATAGGTTCACACAAAGACATAGGACATATAATTTAAACAAATGTGAGTGGTTGGCGCTCAACAGTTTGAGACATGTAAATGATAAATATGTGTACACTCAAGCTGATAAAGGGGGAAATTGGGTCATCTTACCCATTGCTAAGTACAATATCATGGCTGAAGAATTGCTGAGGGATCAATCAGTATATACTTTGGTGTCGTTTTCACTTTTAATGGTGAATTATTGGATTTATTGGAAAGGGGTTAAAGGTTGGATTTCTTTACCTGGATGGATGTTACGAAAGTTTTTGTGAAAAACCCTAGGGATGCCATTTTTCATTATCCCCAAAATACATAAAAATTTGCCTAATCCGCCAGGTAGGCCGATAGTATCAGATAAGAGGTCTTTTTTGCAAAATGTGGGTATTTTTTTTGGACCATCAGTCAAAAGTTTACTTGAGTAAGATTACTTCTCATATTAAAAATGGCAAAGATTTATGTGATTTGGTGAGAGGTATGAAATGGAATGCTGGATACTATTGGGCAACCGTGGATGTGAAGGCTCTTTATACGAGCATCAAAAATGTTTGGGGTTTAGAAGCAGTTGGTAAGATGATGGGGGAGGGTCCACGTATGAGTTTTATACTACAGTTATTAGAGTTTTCCTTGACACATAATTGTTTCAGATTTAACAAGCAGTATTTTCTACAGAAAGAGGGCACTGCAATGGGGGCCTCATATGCCCCATCTTATGCGATTATTTTCATGAATCATTTTGAAAATCTGTTTGTTTATAATACTGAATTTTTCAAGCAACATGTGATTATCTACAAGAGATATATAGATGATTTGCTTTTTATATGTAGAGGTGTTCTTTCTGAGTTTCAAGACTTCGTGGACGATCTCAACCAGAACAATAATTCTGGGTTAGAATTCACTTATATTATAAATAGGGAGAGAGTGCAGTTTCTTGACTTAGAATTCTTTGTAACAAATGATGGGGAAGTTTTTTTCAAGCTTTTCACCAAAGAGAGAGCAGTTAATAATTTTAATTAGCCGACAGCATGCATCCCCCCCATTTATTGGCTGCATTAACCCATGGAGAATACAATCATGTTTTTAACAATACTTGTGAAAAACATACTATGAGTGAGGAATTTTTGAAAGTTAGACAGAAGTTGATGAAGAGAGGCTATACTTCACATGTTCTTGATAAAGCAGAAAAGGTGTTTGAGAATTCTGTTACTTTTAAACACAGTTCAGTTGACAATGCATTGCGTGTGTTCAGGGGTAATTCTGGTTCTGTATACAAAACAGATAGTGATGAAAATGCATTTTTCATCACTAAATATTCCCCTTTTTCTAGAAGTTTGGGGATGGTTGTTGAGAGGTTTTGGCCTATAATTCCTAATGAACCAACCCTAAAGAATCTATTTCCCAGGAGAATCACTTTTTCTTATAGTCGTTTTTCTAATTTGAAAGAACTATTAAATATCCAGTGAGTTAAGAGAAATCAGGGATTTAAGGGATGTTACTCATGTGGACATTGTAAAATCTGTAAGAGAGTCCGTAATTTAGATGGAACTCTTATAAATGGGAAAAAAATACAAGGCCATGGAGTTATTTAATTGTAGGTCATGCGGGGTGGTTTATATCATTGGCTGCGGATGTGACCTATTAGGTGGTACATTAGGCAAACTAAGACAATGGAAAAAATCATCTAATGGAGCATTTGGGTGACATCAAACATGGCAAGATTGAAAATCCTATGGCTGAACACTTTCAGACAGTTCTTGCTGGCCTTTATTCCAGTTTATTTTTTAGTGTTCTGGCTAAACCATTCAACAAACAGGGTGATGTTTTTCTGACTGAATTATTAAAATTAGAGACAAAATGTATTATTAATTATGGTATATTATTCCCTAGAGGATTAAACCAGGAACTTAATACTAATATTTGTTATTAAATGAAGATTTGTTCGTCTTATGCTGCAAGAGGTTGATTTTTGGTATATTTCAGTGTAACGTGATATTTCTCTTCTTCATAAATGTTTTTTCCTCTCACAAGGGATGTTATTTATGTGTAACTTGGTCACAAAATTTCTTTATATATCATGGTATTTATAGTAATTAATAAGTGAATGTGATATTTTATTTTAGGCATATAATGCGTGTATACATACATGTATTCAACCTCATGTGTCACTCAGCTGGGATTTGTTAATAAGTTGTTAATAAGATGTCAAAAAGATGTTAAAAATATATGCATTTGCATGGGTCATTATGCATCATGTCTTATTCATTCATATATACAAGTGTTTTTGATGTGTTGAGATTTGGATGGACAAGATAGTGAAGAGTTAATGAGAAACATTCACTGTTCAACACTTTTATAATTGAATGAGTCTTATTAAGCCTAATTGATGTATATTTAAATATGTTGTACCTTATGGTGTAAAAATGATTTCCTTTGAAAGGCTGTTGAGCCAAGGTGCCTGGAAACACCAGTAAAGAGTTTTTATTCCATCTTGGTGTGTCTTCCTCTTCGTTTTTCAGCTTGGTTTCCAGTCTGGGTGTGTTTTGGCGAAATATTAAAGTGATACCACCACCTTTCCTCTTTATTTTTAAAATAATGACTCTGTTAACATAGCCTCCAATTATTGAGATCATGCCATGTTTATCTTTTCTTCAAGGAAAACTCTAATTGTTTTTATTTTTTTTTTTACTTTTAAAGGTGAAATTTACAGACAAATGAAAGGTGGTGCAATGCAGGCAGCCTGGAATTCAGTATTTTCCAAGTTGTGCTTATGTTACTTGGAGTTACAGTATGTGTTTTACTTTCAAGATAAGTTACAATCTTATTTAAGATACCACCTATCTGGACTTTCTCTGGGTACCCGATTGGGTACGACTCATTTGAGTGCCCCTGCTGAAAATGTTGTATACAGGGCCAAGTTTAATGACTGCCCTGTATTTTATGTAGGTAAGACTATGAATAAACTGAAAAGAAGGATTTCAGGTCATCTTTCTAACATCAAACGTAAATGCCAGAAGAACGCCTTATTCAAACACTTATTAGAACATCCCAGACATTCTGGTTTTAAATGTATCATTCTGGACTGCGTGGAGACGGATGAGCTTGAAGGGGATGTCCATGGTGTTTTGGAGAAAAAATAATCATGCTGGCAACTGAAATTAAATGCTTTCTGAAAACCAGGACTTAGCTACTATTGCACTATTAAGAGAGTGTTGAATTTACATAAGCTGTCACACAATCTGTAAAGGTTTCTTAGGGAATTTTTGATGAAATACTGTTATGTACTAAAGTTATCAAACATACTAAAAAATAAAAAATGATGTGTAGAATGTTATATATGTTTAGTTACTTTAACTTCAATTCTGCTTTGATTAGATTTAATACACTCTTGCATCCCACCAGAGATTTAAATGCTAAATTCAAAACACACATTTTTTTCATGTTGCTATTACCATTAAGTACTGGTATAATTCCCCCCATTCAGTATACTGATGCACAAACATGCACACTCATGCACATAGCTGCATACTTTTATACATTACACATTTAATTAATCCACTGTTTTCTGTAATTTTCTGCGTTTTTTCTGCTGGTTTTCATTGTATAAACATTTTTTGGAAGCTGCAAACACGAAAACTGTCATAACAGATGTCTTTTTTTTTCTCGAGTGCAAAGAACTGACATTTTTTCCAAGCTGTAAGTTGTTATGCACACTGATACATATGAATGGATGTTAATTAGATATTATTACACAGATATATATTTATATTTATAGTGTTCTAATTAGATAATGTTTATGGTTAGACAGCTATGTGTGTTTTTTCTTGCATATATCTAGTCAACTCTTTTTACTTATCTACCTATGTATATGATTTTAGGGTCATAGGTTCATAGGTAGGTACTAGGCTATTGGCCCAAGGGCCTACGTAAGCCTAGCCAACAAGATTCCCTGGCTTATGCCACCCAAGAAAGTTATTTTCCTGTGCCACTGTCAAGCAAAGACACAGAAGTGATCCCTGGGGTGTATTTCCTATTTCCCATCCACTCATCAAGATTTTTCTTGAAAAGTGCTAATGAAGAACTTTGCTTGACATTGATGGGTAGCCTGTTCCAGAGTATGGGAAGTCTCTGGGACAGGAATCTATTCCTCTGGCATGTCCTGTTTATTGTGGTGACAAGGTTTAGGTCCCTAGAGCGTGTAGCTCAGAGGGATTGGGATTTCTTTAGGTGTAGCATGTCCAACAGCTCTGGGTTTGACATAGCCTTATATGTTAGGCAGAGATCACCTCAGAGTAGGTGATATGCTATGGAGTAAAGATGGAGTTTTTTGAGATGGTCAGTGTAGGGCATTTGTTTGAAGCCAATAATCCTCTTTGTGAGGTACTTCTGTGGCCTTTCCAGCTGCTGCAGATGTCTTGTGAGGTACATTAAAAAAGGGGCGTTGTACTCTATAATGGGTTTAATGAGTGTCGAGTAGAGGGGAACAATGACCTCTTTTTTTCTTGGATGAGAACCCTTTTATGATGAGGTGTACCACGTAGAAGCTGACTACTGTGACGATGTGACTATAAAGGAGAGACTACTGTCCACCTGGGTCCCAAGGTCTCTTATCACACATTCGGTGTTAAGTAGATTGCTGCCTATGTGGTAGTTCATGGGTGCAGAGCTTTTACCAAAGGGGATGACACTGCACTTTTTGGCATTGAGCATGAGGCCATGGCTCTGACACCAGGCATCTCTCTCAGCGAGACCCTTCTGTAGGATGTCCACATCATTTGGGGACTTGACTATGGCTCCTAGTTTGAAGTCATCTGTGAACTTCATTAGCCAGAGGCCTTCTGTGTTAGCCTGTACTTCAGAGAAGTAAATGCCAAACAGGAGAGGTCCCAGGACTGAACCCTGTGGTACTCCACTTGTCACTGCTGTGAGGTCAGATTTGGAGTCTGCAACTTTTACAGTGTAGGTTCTGTCAGTGAGCCAGCTGGCAACCCATCTTGTGATGTAGGGATTTATACCTAGTTTAGTGAGTTTAGCTATAATTCCAAAATGGGGGATAGTGTCGAAAGCCTTGGCGAGGTCAAGATAGACTGTGTGAACCACCTTACCCTCATCTACGGCTTTGGTGACTGCCTCAAAGTAGTCGATCAGGTTCAGGAGGCATGATCTGCCTTTCACAAACCCGAACTGGGTGGAATCCAGAGTTTGGAGCTTACCAATGTCTTTGTTTATGAGTTCCATGATGATACGTTGCTTGGCCTTGCAGACCAGGCTCGTCAGGCTAATAGGGTGACAGTTCCCAGGATCAGTGGTGGCTCCCCCTTTGTGGAGTGGGATAACTGTTGCTGTGCACCATTCAGTGGGCACAAAGCCTGATGTGAGGCTGTTATTGAACATGGTGCTTAGGTGGGGAGCCAGTTTGTTCTGAAGTTCGTGTAAAACGCAGCATGGGATGTTGTCCAGTCCCATGGATGCTGTGTTTTTGGCTTTAGAGAGTGCAGCTTTTACCTGTGTATTTGTGATTACAGGGTCTCTGCATTCTTCCTGTATAGATATGTGTCCTTTAGGGGGTGAAGGGGGGTAAAGGTAGCACTGAACCTATCTGGCAGGATGTTGGTAATATCAGTTGGTTCTGTAATTTTCATGCCGTTGTGCTGTAACTCAGAGCAGATCTGCGAGTTGCCATCGAGATTCTTGACATAGCTACAGAATGCGTTGTGGTTGTCCATAGAATTAGTGGTGATTTTGTTTTTGTAGCTAGCTTTGGAGGATCTTATAAGGGATTTCAGCTTCTTACTGAGGCTGGCCAGGGAGCTCCTCTACTCATGGGATTTTACTCTCTTTTACAGCAGTTTCTTCCTTGTGTTGTACAGTTTGTTTATGGAAGGGGACCACCAGATTGGTTTCCTTTTTTTGGAAGATAGGGTCTTGGTTCTGTTTGGGATGGCACGATCCATGCACTTGTGCAAGTGCTTATAGAGTTCATTTGTGTAGGATTCAGCAGTTGTAACTGTATTGTCCATCTGCATGGGTGTCATAAAGTTCACCACTTCTGTCTTAAGAAGCATGAAGTTGGCTTTGGAGAAATTTTTTTACCGTGGTTTCCATAATGGGGGGGGGTGGGGGTGGGGGCGGGATGCGGATATCAAGGATGATTAGCTTATGGTCGGATCGGACCAACGAGGAGTTGACTTCAGGTGTGGAACACCAGTCACTCATGCTGGTAATGACTAGGTCTAGGATATTGTTGCCCCTGGTGGGGGTGTGGATAAGTTGATCCAGGGCATTGGAGTTTATGAATTCCAGAAAGCATTGAGCTAGGGAGTTGGTACAAGAGTAGTTTTCCCAGTTAATGGTGGGGTAGTTGAAGTTGCCCATTATTAGGGTGTTTGGTTGAACCCTAATATTTTCCAGTACATCAAGAAAAGAGGAGTGGGAATCCTGGGTATGGTGGGGATCTGTAGCAAGCTACAAATTGGATTGCAGTTTTGCCCAGAGTTAGTTGCACTTGGATAACCTTGGATGCATTATGCTGAGCAACTAGCCTGGATGTGTGGATATCCTTAATGAATGTGGACGCACCTCCACCTTTGGTGTTTCGGTCCAGGTTACATGGCCAAAAAGTGTGGTATGAGTTATAGCCCGGTAGTGCAGGGGTGCTCTCTGGAGTCTTGAACTAGGTCTCAGTCACTGCACAGATATTGATGTTCTCCATTTTAAGGAGTGCCTCTCGTGAGTATATTTTGAGATTTAGACTTCTAGCATTGAGTAGTATTACCCTCAGTTTTTACTTGGCTGTTCCTGTTACCGTGGTGAATTTGTCATTTGAACCTTGCCTAAAAAAGGCACTATAGCAGCGGCAAAAGCCTTAGCCAGTATCCGGAATTCCAGGGGCAACAGGTGCAGGCCATCTCTGGCATAACATCATGGTCTGTCGACCATGTCATCCCAAACAGACAGATACTGAATCCCCTTAGAATGACACCAGAAGCTTAGCCAATTGTTGAAGTCAATCATTTTGTCCTTGTACTGCGGTATCATTCTGGGTGATGGCAGAATGCTACTCAGGGCTAGGGTCATACCTGCCTGGGCTATAAGATTGGAGAGCTCTTCTATGTCTCTTTTTATGTAGTCCAGGGAGGTACATCTCAGGTCATTCACACCAACATGGACAATGACAGAGTCATATTTGTACTTGTTGTGGAGTGACCTGAGGCTTCATTGCATTAGTTAACAGAAAGCGATTTTAGTTAAATGTCTGCATTTTTTATATGTATGTTATGCTTTTCTTAATACTTGATTTTGGAATGTGGGTTAAAAATAGATAGGTAGTGTTTTCCTTAACTAGGACTTAGTTTGATCTACTCAGTAGTAGTGTGTGGGGTGGGTACTTGCTGTTCTTAAATGCACTTTTACAACCCTGTTTATATTGCTTGCCTGGAATAGGCTGGTTTATAATTAAACAATACATATATTTTCCACACCTACTTTTAAGTTTATAAAAGCTGATATGTTTAACATTGTAAAGTATTTCAAGTTTTTTTGTTACTAACACTACCTGGGATTCATGATTTTTGGAAATTATTCTGACTGAGCTCATCAACAAAATTTTAAGTCTATTAGTTTTTCTGTTTTTTTTTCCTCAACACTTGTGTTGGTGAGGTTGGAAATAGACAGACTCATGTGCGTGTTTATTTTTTAAATTTGTAAAGCATATAGACTATATGAGTTGTTCTCACCAATGAGTAAACAATGTACTTAAAATTCAGAAAGCATCCTGGTTCATTTGCAAAAAAAGGTACAAGCAATGACAACAAGAGAACCAGAAAACGAAGGAACAGTGATAGGAAATGAATATTTCAAGTTTAAATTAAAATATGCAGTATTTACTATTGAGTCTTCATGTTTGATTAATTTATCATATCACACTTGAATGCCAACTGTTTTTAGAGATGCATTGATGACCCCTGTTCTAAGAAAATCTTATAGCGGATGTAGGCTTTCCTAATAATTATTGCCTAATCTGTAAACTTCCCTTTTTTGAAATAACTATTGAGAAAGCAATGCATGCATAGTTTGATTCACATTTATATGTGTGCAAGAGATAAGATCCCTTCCAGCCTAGCTTCCATAGCAGTGTAGAACATTCTGCACAAGCCAACAATGTGGGGTACAGAGATAAAACCCTAACAATAGACCAGGTGACCCAGGTGCATTTAGGAACTTGGATGTCTGAGGTACAGGCAAGGAGGAATGAGTGATAGTCTAGGTGTTCCCTGTGGGGAGGCATCATCCATAGAGGGAAATAGCCTTCAGCTAAAACAAGCAAACACAGGAGATGGAGGAAATCAGAGTAGGTCATTGTAATCCTCCATGGCAGCAAGGATGACATGTGCCCCAGGACAACCTAATGATTCTCATCAGCCCAAACCCTGGCAGAGCAAGTCCATGGGAGATTAGGAGGTCTACGTAGGGCTGATGAAGGATGGGGGCACTGGGATGAGCTAATGATTTCATGCATGCAAGGTGAAAAAAAATCGAGCATCCTGCGCAGACTATCGGTAAAGTCACAAATCACCTTTACATTTCTACTACTGGTACATTTAGCCCTCTATGCTATGGATACCAATAACAAAAAGGTTCCTGATCTTACCCAACCCATGAATATCTTTGTATTTCATATTCTTGCAGTTGTTATAGACTACAAGTTTGAACTTAAGAGAGTTTCTGTGATTTAAAAAAAGCTTGTTTGAGCTACATATTGTACTTATTTTACTGTCTGCACTTTAACAAAGTTTTTTTGTGTTTAAATTACCTGTTTAACTGTTGTAGGCTACACACTCAAGTGTGATAGCCATTTATGTGCATTTAAAGTGTTTTTTTTGATTGAATCTGCTTTATTTTCTGAAAAAAAAAAAATATATATACTTGTTATCCCGCCTTTCTAAGCTAGTTTAGTCCAGTTTTCAGGTTAGTGCTGAATTCAGGGCTGTGTTACAAGTTTCTGTGTTTGCCCATATCTTACTTGGATAGAAGGAAGTTTCTCTGTTCACTGTGAAAGAGGGAGCTTTGAGCATCCTATCTGTCCCTGGAGGAGTGGTTTCATCCCAGTAATTAGTAGTTTATTGGCCATCTTGGGCTAATTTCTATCTCTTTCATTTCCCTGCTAGAAAACCCGCATTTGCAAGGTTTCGCATGCCGGGCAGCGCCGGTTAGCTAGGGTATAAATATTCCTGGCTCCACAAAGTCTATTCTTCAATTTTTCCCTTGGAACTAGACAGACTTTCAACTTAAGCACTCAAATCATTCACTTCTCATCCCTGCACTTGCCCAAAACTCATAGCAAGCACTAATAAACCTTAGCACTAAACCCTCCTATACTGTAGAGAAGGACAAAGCTCTGTATTCGACCTTACCAGCCAATCAGTAAAACAGTTCACTGTACCTATCCAGGCATGTCCAAAGGGCAGTTTCACGTGTACTCTCCAGTCCAACTGGTGAATCTGGGCATTTTGAGGCAATGTTACAATTGCCTCATGTACACAGACAACCCTCTCCTCCTTCCACCAAACACTAACACATGTGAGAGATGCAATTATACAGCCAAACTGGAGGCTAAGCTCTCTCAACCCAAGACTGGACCAGGCAGTCAAGAGGAGAAGGGAATTACTTGCATCACGCCACCAGTCTCACATAGACCTATGAAACCAGCACTGGCAAAAAACACACATAAATATACAAAAACATACTCGGAGGCTCTAAATAAAAATCTGCAAAAGCAACTGAGACCTCCAAAGCAGACATCCAAGCAACCTCCACCCCCCAACACAAACCATGAAACACATACTTCACAAAACCAGTGTGCCACACAATCACAGCCCTTAAGGTAAAATAACATACCCAATACACTAGTAATAGGTGACTCTATAGTCAGGCACACTGACGTCCCACTCACTAGGCTGAACAAGGGGAAGGATACTGTTAGTTGCCTGTTGGGTGCCAGGATCTGCCACATAACACAAGCACTCAGGTCACTCCAGAACAAGTACAAATATGACTCTGTCATTGTCCATGTTGGTGTGAATGACCTGAGCCGTACCCCCATGGACTACATGAAAAGAGACATGGAGGAGCTCTCTGATCACGTAGCCCAGGCTGGTATGATCCTGACCCTGAGTAGCATCCTGTCCTCACCAAGAATGATACCACGGTATAGAGAAAAAATTATTAGTTTCAACAATTGGCTAAGCTTCTGGAGTCATTCAAAGGGGATCCATTGTCTGTCAGCCTGGGATGACATGCTCGACAAGCCACGCTGCTTTGCAAGCGATGGCTTGCACATGTCACCCTTAGGCTTTTGAATACTGGCCAAGGCTCTTGCCATCCCCATAGTGACATTTTTTAGGCAAGGCTTAAAAGACAAACCCACCGCAATAAATAGCACAAGTAACAAAAAACTGAAGGTAATGCTGCTCAATGCAAGAAGTCTAAACCTCAAAAAGCACGCATTCGAGGCACTCCTCAGTATGGAGAAAATCGATATATGTGCAGTAACAGAAACCTGGTTTAAGGCTCCAGAGAGCACCCCAGTACTACCAGGCTACAACTCATACCATACATTTCGGACACAAAACCCGGACCGAAGTACAAAAGGCGGGGGAGTATCCATATTCATCTGGGATACCCACACTTCCAGGTTAGTGGCACAGCATGATGCTTTAGAGATCATCCACAGTCAACTAACAATGGGCAAAACTGCTATTCAGATTATAGCTTGCTACAGATCTCCCACCATGTCCCAGGACCCCTACTCCGCATTCCTGGAAACACTGGGAAGCATAAAGGTCCTACCAAACACCCTGATATTGGGTGATTTCAATTATCCAAACATTAACTGGGAGAACTACTCAAGTACAAACTCCCTGGCCCAGCATTTCCTAAAATTTATAAACTCAAACGTCCTGGATCAACTGATTAACAGCCCCACCAGAGGTAACAACATATTGGACCTGATCATCACCAACATGGGTGACCGGTGTTCCAAAGCGGAGGTCAACCCCTCGTTGGTTAGATCCAACCATAAACTAATCACTCTGGATATCCACATTCCACCACCACCCCTGGTCAAAGAAACCACCATGAAAAACTTTTCAAAAGCAAACTTCACGTTTCTTAAGACCAAGGTGGGAAGTTTCAAAGCCCCCATGCTAAAGGATAACACTGTCCAAGCTGCAAAATCCTTTACTAATGCACTCTACTGGCACCTACAAGAATGCATGGATCGTGCTATCCCAAGCAAAACCAAGGCTCACTCCTCCAAGAAAAGGAAACCAGTCTGGCGGACCCCTGCCATAAACAAGCTATACAATAGAAGGAGGAAACTAGCATAGAAAAGAGTAAAATCCCAAGAAGGGAAGACATCCCTGATCAGTATCAACAAGAAACTACAATCCCTCATAAAATCATCCAAGGCTAGCTTAGAAAGAAAAATTGCCATGGACTCCAAAGAAAACCATAAGGCATTCTTTAGCTATGTCAAAAATCTAAATGGCAATTCTTAGATCTGCTCAGAGTTAGTGCAGAATGGCACAAAACACACTAAACTGACCGATATAGCCAACATCCTGACAGACAGGTTCAGTGCAAACTTCACCCCCGCTCTTACCCCCAAAAGGGCCCATAACTATACCAGAAGAATGTAGTGCCCCTGAAATCGCAGACACTCAGGTTAAAACAGCCCTCTCCAAAGCCAAAAATACAGCATCAATGGGACCAGACGGTGTCCCAGGCTGCGTCCTACATGAGCTCAAAGATAAACTAACCCCTCGCCTAAGCACACTGTTTAAACTCAGCCTCTCCACAGGCTACGTGCTCACAGAGTGGCGCACAGCAATGGTTATTCCGCTCCACAAAGGTGGAGCCACAACAGACCCCAGGAACTATCGCCCTATAAGCCTGACTAGCTTGGTCTGCAAAGCTATGGAGTTCATCATCATCATGGATCTCATAAACAGAGAGGCTTTGTTAAGGGCAGATCATGCCTCCTAAACCTGGTGGACTTCTTTGAGACAGTTACCAAGGCTATAGACGAGAGAAAAGTGGTCCACAGAGCCTACCTAGACCTCACAAAGGCCTTCAAGACCATTCCCCACTCAAGTATTATAGACAAGCTCACCAGCCTGAACATAAACCCCTATGTCACGAGATGGGTTGTCAACTGGCTCACGGACAGAACCCATATGGTAAGAATTGCAGGAGCTAGGTCTGACTCTAAACCAGTTACAAGTGGTATTCCCCAGGGCTCAGTCATAGGACCCCTCCTGTTAGGCTTCTCAGAGGTACAGACAAGCACAGGAGGACTATGGCTGACCAAGTTCGCAGACGACTGCAAACTAGGGGCTATAATTGACTCCCGGCTGACACAGACATCCTCCAAAAGGGTCTCACTGAGACAGATACCTGGTGTCAAAACCATGGTCTCAAGCTAAATGCCAAAAAGTGCATAGTCATCCCCTTTGAAAAAAACAAAGTACCCACAAACTACCACATAGGTGGTAGCCCCCTAAATACGGAAGACGTAATAAGGGATCTTGGGACCCAAGTAGATAGTAACCTCTCCTTTGATAATCACATTGCCAAAGTGGTTAGAAAATCCTTCTATGTTGCCCACCTAATCACAAAAGAGTTTGCATCCAGATCGAAAGAAGTCATTGGGCCCCTCTATGCATCACTCATTAGACCAGTCATAGAGTACAATGCCCCATTTGGGATGTACCTTATAAGACACCTGCAACAACTGGAAAGACCACAGAAGTTCCTCACCAAGAGGATCACTGGCAGATGCCCTATGCAGCTTGACTGAAGAAACTCCAGCTGTACTCAGTTGCATACCGCCTACTCAGAGGTGATCTCTGCCTGACATACAAGGCCATGTCCAACCCATAATTGATGGACATGCTCCACCTAAAGAAAACCATATCCCCTTGAGCCACACGCTCCAGGGATCTAAACCTCACCACAACAATAAATAGGATGTGCTGGAGGGATATATTCCTGTCCCAGAGACTTCCCATGCTCTGGAACAAGATTCCAATCTACATTAGGCAGAGCTCCTCGTTAACCCTCTTCATGAGAAACCTTGACGAGTGGATGGGAAACAGAAAGTTTACCCCAAGGATCACTTCACTGGATCTGCTGGGCAGAGGCACAGGGAACTAATCTAAGGGGGCGGCGAAAGCCAACACATTCCGGCTAGGCTTATAAATGCCTTTGGGCAGATAGCCTAGTACCTACCTATGAACCTGTGAGTGCTGCTATGTGTACTTTTTGCCATTGAAAATACTCCTTCTGAATCATCTTCCCATAGCCACTGAGAGAGTCCCGCATGCCAACTGGCTTCAAGTGGTTATTTAAGAGCATCTTTCTCAACTACCTTTCAGTCCTGATTTTTTTTAAATTATGACTTCAGTAATTAAGATTTTAATTTGAAGTTTACAGCTATGAGTATATAGCTATGGTGCTTTTATCTGTTTTTATATTCTAATGGTGCTTATCTTAGTTTCCAAGTACTTTACCAAATTTGAAATGAAAGTTGTAACCATCTCTGTTTACCTCAGTTCCCTTCCTCCATTTGTACTGCTGTAGTTGATTACCACTACAGGTCAACATCCAACATTGTTGTCTCTGGATATCAATATGGTGATGAACCCTGTAACACATACCTCTCCCACTTCTAAAGGCTGCATGCCTTCTCCTCTTTCTTCATAAGTAATTGTAAAGGCCTTTTTACGATGCAGCAGAGAGACTGAGAAGTCTGAAGGAAATTCCATGTATCCACAACAGAGAAAGTTTTTGTTGTAGATCACAATGTATGGCTATGGTTGCAACCTGAAAGTGAAATTGTATCTTCCTAATGGTAGCAGGTATTTCTTTTTGTGTGACTGAGCATTTATTTCTGGTAGTTTCCACATAGCAATGTCATGAAGCCAAAATGAATTAATGTTCTTTTTGACTATCAGAAAAAGTGGTAATCAAACTATTCTGTTACAAGTCCTTGTACATGTGAAAATTCTGAGGACAGTCCAATGTTAGTACTAAGGCCTAATTAGCAGTAACACTAGAGCACTTTGGTATTTCTAGTATCCATAATAAGTACCACACTACATGTTTTAAAAACCCTCCTTTATGACTCTATTTTGTTCAGAATTAAAGTAGTGAATGCTGAAAGTTGTGTTAAGGGATTCATGAACATGTCAAAAACATGATAGCTGGGGAAATTCACTGGAGTTTAAGGTAAACAGTTTAATTATTAGAACCCAAAGTACCTCCTTAAGCTCTAATATCAGCTATACAAAGGGAAAAATGCAATTTAGTAAATAAAGGGACTAATAACTCAGCAGATAATTTAGCAAGATATGTACTGAAAGCTCTGCAGTGCTATGGTAGTGGTTAGTGATCACTCAAGGAAAGTGAAAACAAACGTATGCAGTACTGGGGACCACTGGAGAGAAAATGAACCTTGGCCTGAAATAAAACTGGATCAATTTGGTTGCCCCACTATAAAGTAAATAACTACTTAGAGTGATGCAAAGGCTTTGGTGTTGCTCAGTGGATAAAGATATGGGCTAAAGTGTAATTTTCATTGTCTGTCAATTGTTGCTCACAGAAAGGCACCCTCTGACTTTTGTTAAGAACAATCTCTTAGAAAAAAGATAGCAGTCATTTTATGTACTGTTCTGTTGGTAAGTAGCAAAGCGTACCAATTTTCTTTTTTTTAAAGTTTTCTGAAGTTTGTCATTTACTCTCTAAACAACACGTCTGTCATTTTCCCTTACAAAAGCAAACAAAAAAAATTAGTTACTGTTACTTGATGAACCAAAAAAAATTGAAATCTGTTGAGCGAAGTGCACAGCAAGCACTAATCAAATGGTTTCATTAAAATAATAACCAATTCAAGGGTTCCTTGAAGTCCATGGTGCAAGGCTATTTAATAATGTGGCAGCAGGCAAGACACTTAAGGAAATGTAAAACTACATAAAATTATACTGTCAAAACAAGCATTTGGGATGATAAAGTTTGTGATGATCCCAGAAATACATCAGTATTATTGGCAATACTCTGTCTTGGAAAGTGTACATTATGAGACAATCCTGCACAGTTAGATTGATGCATACCCATGCATAATAAAAATAAAACAATGTTCTTTTCATTCACTACAGTCTGTTGTCATTTAAAGGAGAATATTGCTATGCATGACAATTTTTGCTTGTTCATTTAACATCCTACTTCACTGATTAGCTGTTTCAGTTACAAACACATTTATGTCTGTCAAGAAGTCTTTACCACCCACTGACTGATAAAGTAGAATCATTACTAGCAATGCTGGCTTGATTTAGCTCTCTGCACCTGGGTGTTTGACTTGCCTCTTTTATTTACTTATTTTTGTATTTAGTTAAATTAATTTTAAAGACACAGAAGCACATTCTAAAGACATGCGTCTGGAGCATTTCTCCCCGGGCCTCCGCTGAAAACAGGATCTGTGGAACCTAGTCGGACTTTCCCGGTCAACAAATGTTAAATAAATAAAATAAAAATAAAATATTTTTGTGTCATAATTTATTTTTGCATTTACTTCAGTTTAATTTAAGAATAGGGTAGACTAATCTTAAATCTTGCATGCAGCTTTATAAATGCATTTTTAGCACTATGTTTATTGCTATATCTATCAGTACAGTGATTCATAGCCATGGTTCATGGCAATGTCAAGTAGTGTGCACAAGAATATTATTTTCCTTCAATGGCACCCAGGCATGCACACTACACTGCATAATACCCTGTATAGTACACAGTGGTATGAGCATCATTGTTCCTGATTAAGTCACAGTGTGACATGATAGTGTTACATACTATCAAAGGGAGCTGCTACTAAATATAGCATGATATGCCTGTCTTACAGCACTAAGTAAGTGTCCCCCTACTGCTCTGCACTCTGTCACCATGCCAACTGCCATTTCTAAAAGGTTGTCATTTATTAGGCCTTAATGCAGAGCTAGGGATGTTCCCACAATACAAGAAAAAGGGGATCTAGTGCTGGGTCATTGCTCACAGGCAGAAGCCAGATTCCATGTGCATCAATTTGTGGTCACAGGAATCAGGGTATTTCCTAGTTAAAAGAGAGTATTTTGTCTTTTTTTTCTTTTTTGAATTTTTATTGCTACTCAGCAGGACATCAGCAAGGAAGGAGACTTGGTGCAGCCAGATGCAATGCACAGCAGCAGCTCTGAGGACATAGTTCTGGTTCCATAATGTATGCAGTTGGGACCAGCCCTTACTCAGTTTGTGCTGTATGTCTGTGTCATGTATGATACTGAGGGGTCACACGTATTTTTTCTCAGTAAACAATATGCTGTATCCACACAATGGTGTAAGACCATGCACTTATACATTATTTTATACTTCACTTTGATCATTTTCTGATCTATAAAGGCCCTTGGGATTTATTTTCCACAGGTAATGCCAATATTTAGCCCCTTTTAAACATATGCTGCTCATTCTTCTTCCTCCTATTCTCGTTATGTTTTATTTGGCACTACAGAACGTATTTTCCTACCACTGTGCTTCATAAAGCTTGTATTGCTTAGCTGCAAATTCATCAAGTCAGGAACATATGCATTTGAAAACTGACACAAAGTGGGGGGTACAGCCACTTCAGTTAGGACAGAGGTATATGTATTTCATCTTCTGTATTCCTTGTTCTTCAGAAGACAACTTATTCAGGTGACTTTCTCCACAACTGATTTTGACAATTCCTGCACTTTTACCTAAGTAACGTCTGTCTGCTTAAGTGTAGTGCTGCTGACATTCCTGTTTCTGACTATTCCTCTAACATTCTGGAAAGAAATTTAGGAATCTGCTCAAGTCCTCTTTGTCTTCTTAGATGGTTAATGACTAGGGGGTCTTCCATCTCTGCCTCCATACAGTCATCCTTCATTGTTTTAATGACAGGAACCCAGTCACGGGGATTAAGGCAGTCAGCTGTTAACATGTTGCACCACATTGACCAGAGATCGATTCTTTCAGCCTCCATTTGTCTACTGTATGGGTTTATTTATTATTATAAGTTCTTATAATATATGTGTCTGTAACAATAATTATTGAAACAGCCAATAATAATTTTTTTATCACAAATCCCATTCATGATAATTTGTTCATAAATGTCATGATCATTTCTAATTTTAGCTGCTATATAACTTTGTTAGTTTTAGTCAGTTATGCATCATATGACATTTTTTTAAAATATTAAAATACTTGCTTTGTTATAGTCCAATAACCATCGATAATGCAACTAGGTAAAACTATGGTCTTTTTCCTGTTTTGGTTTATTTCTGAAAAGGTGTTACTATTTTTTTATTTTCATTCATGGTATGAGAGTTTGTCTGCTGCATCTAACTGTGTATGTGTACCCCTCAAGTTGATGCATCCATTGTTTGAAGATCATCGACATTATAATTATTTTTGTCACAAATCCTATTCAAGATAACTCATTCGTAAATATTGTGACTCTTTTCTGATTTTAGTAAGGTGATACATCATATGACATTATTTTTAAAATATAAAATATTTGCTTTATAATAGTTCAACTAACACTGATAATGCCATTAGGGACAGCTATGGTCTTTTTCCTGTTGTGGTTTGTTTCTATAAATATGTTACTAATTTCTCTTTTCTTTTTTCTTTCATTGTGTAAATGTTTTTCTACTGCATTTAACCGTATGCGAGCACCCCTCATGTTCATGCATCATTATCATCATTATCATATTCTTCAACTGTCAGCCCCCCACAAATAGCAAGTCTTCTCACACAATCCATCCATCCATCCATCCATCCATCCATCCATCCATCCATTCATCTATATCATTACTGGACATTCTTATATTCTCTTACCTTCGCCCTGTCTCTTCCAAATCTGCTTCTCTAAATCATGTGATTGAACCATCATAACTTCATTCTGATGTCCTCAGTTCTTCATCTGCCCACAGTGTACACCCTAATTCCCATCTCAGGTATTTCATCTTCATTACCTCATGCTTTCACAGCTACTCTGCATCCCAACAAACTTTCTTTGCCATATGTTATCACTCGCAATGCCACTGTTTTATATACCTTACTGTTCAGCTTTTTTCGGAATGTTTTCTGTAAGACACTACCTCTTACACTTTATGAAACTTGGAAGCATCACCTCTAATTTCAGCTTATCCAGACTTCCTTTTTTCCTCAACCTTACCTCCCAGGTGCTTGAAGCTGTTAATCTGTGCAATATTTTCTTTTCTGTCTCAAATTTTGATGTTGTCTGCTTTCACATTCACTAATATCACCATAGTCATGTGCAAAAGTATTGGCTCATTTTTTGGATGCTAGACTGATTTCCTGCATCTATTTAGGGCAGTATTAACTGTCTCTCTTCAATGCCAAACCAAAGAATTTGTCAGTAGTTGTTCCCTATTTGTTCAGGAAAAATATTTCATCACTAGGTTGCAGCCAATGGAAGGTGATGGTTCACTCTCAGATGATCATCAACATTTGAACAGAACATGAAAGATAACATTTTATGTCATTATGCAAGATTCAAGCAAGTTACACCCATGATCTGGCACCATAAAACTTTAAAATTATATATTCAGCAAGGAATAGTCCCACTGAAACTCATTTATATGTGGAATTAGATTAGGCAAACATGATTGCACTTTTTTTTTATCCAAATGGCAGGGAATAAAAATATTATCTTAACTGTGGCTGTACATTTTCTCATTAAGTATAATGATGAAAGGTTACCAGCCCAATATAATAATTTCAGCAAAAGTTTTGAAAACATGATAAAATTTGAAGGTGATAATTCATATGAGAACTTGTAAATTGGTTAAGAATTGGAGACTGGAAAAGAGGATAAAATACAGGCAGGATGTTAATATTATCAGAACAAGATATTATCAGGAAAAAGGTTGCTTACACCCGGAGATAGCAAAGGCTCTCTCTGTAATTTGTTCATCACCCTGCCTCTGATTCAAAGTTCATTTTATATTCAGGTTTAACAAAATATTTTTTTTCTGATACAAACATTGAGATGGGGCTGACTGCTTCAGATTCTCAGGCTAAATGGTTTAGCTATCCACCTAGTGTTTCTAACACATATTTCAATATAAATGGTCTAGTATAAATTAGTTAATGAAGGAACAAACCTAAAAGTGACTTTGATCAAGGGTTTAAGTCTCAATTTATTTAATCAAACCTTAGATTTTCATCAAATTTCTGTATTCAATAAAGGACTGCTTTTGTGTAAACTTTTCCTGTTATAGTTATAAACAATTCTTGATGTGAAGTCATTTACTGGATCTTTGAAAATCCAGTATTGGTTACACAACAGGCAATCTATAGGGACAAATAATAACAGAAAAGCATTTATTTAAAAAAAACTGTTTAGGCTCCTTACTCACCCCAGTTGTTTAAACAACTTATTATTAAAGACTTACATCAAGACCATAAACATTTAGAACTTTTGGACATGAAGGGGTGTTAAACATTTTGAATGAATTGAAAGATGATGCAGAGATCATCATTATGGCTACTGACAATGGTAAGCCATGACTGATGTGGGAAAAGGGTGATTATATCACAGAAGCTGATACATGGATATCTAATAGTCTGTTTTTTTTTACCATAAGCTGCCTTTAGTTCCTTCCAAATTTATCAAACAAATGAATGCTTTTCTTGGGGAAATGACTTACATGATTTTCATTTTGGAAAGACAAAAGACAGAGTTTACAGATTCTTTTTTTCTATAGTTCCTTAAGGTTTATAAATATACATCTTTTACTGCTGGTTAGCCTATTATATAAGGGAGGGGGTCTATTATGGAACTTTTTTGCAATGTTTACAGTCATATTTTAAAACCATCCCATATGTTACTGCTAGAACACAATATACAACAATAGCATTTCTAAATTTCAAGAATGGCATACATTATTGAAGATACCATTAATCTGTGTCCCTATGATGTGCAGTTTGTATACAATGGTATTCCACATCAAGTTGGTTTAAAGGAAGTACAGCATTTTTCAGAAATGTCAGATTTTTATAATGAACACTTTACTGAGTTTCTGTTATGTTTGTTAAGTATGTCCTTTGAAAAAACACAATTTTTTTCTTCAGTAATTAATTCTATATTCAACTAAAGGAATCCAGTGAAGCCTACATCTTTGGATCCCATTCATACAATTTTACCTATGGGATTTTTAAAATAGCCATCATTACCAAAAATGCTGAGGCATTTTCTGGACAATTACTAGTTGTTGTTAGACCTGCACATGCTACTTGCATGTTGTCAAAGACATTTCACAATGACAGTCAATCAACATAAACTTCACTTAGTCCCATTACAGTTGGGGACATGACCTCAGTTTAGGATGAAAAATGTAATGTATGCCAGGACAATATCTGTACTGAGACAGTTTTGCAAAACTAAGAGAAATCATATATTCTCCAGAATACTGGTCTTTCTGTAACTGGAAACTGCAGTTACAGTACCTGAGTAGTTTACTTCCCATAATGCCCTGAACTGGCAGAGGATGAATATGATATGGTACCCTGTACACAGGATGAATATGATACAGCACTTTGTACATAAGATGGATATGATATGGTACACTGTACACAGGATTAATGTGATATGGCACTCTGCACACAGGGTGAATATGAAATGGTACCCTGTACACAGGGTGAATATGATATACCACTCTGTACACAGGGTAAATATGATATTGCATACACAGGGTGAATATGATATGGTGGACACAGGGTGAATACGATATGGTGTACACAGGGTGAACATGATATAGCACCCTATATACAGGGTAATATTATATGGCACCCTTTACATAGGGTGAATATGATATGGTACCCTGTACACAGGATGAATATGAAATTATTCCTCTTTTTGAAATTAAACGACGATACCGTTTAATTCAGACTTTCCTGTATGATGCCCTTATGAATGGGGAAATTTCCCTAGAATTATACGAATTTTGTGACATTGAACACCCTAGAATAGGTGTACTTTTTGGGATTCCCAAGGTACACAAGTCTGTTACTAAGCCACCTTTCAGACCAATTGTTTCGGCTCCCTATTCGGCCACTGAAGGAATTTCCTTGGTCCTTGATGCCATTCTTGGACCTGTGGTTTCAGAACAACCATCTTTTATTCTGGACTCTTGGCATTTCCTTAGGAGAATAAACCATTTCATTTGTACCCAAGGGTTTAATCCTGAACTACAGATTATGTTTACCCTGGATGTAGTTTCACTATTTACCTGCATCCCCCATTATGAGGGTGTTGAAGCCATTCGGGGTTTTCTGTCTACCAGTTGTCCCAATTTTAGTAACGATCTAATCTCTATTTTATGTCGGTTACTGGAGGTTACTTTAGAAAACAACTTTTTTCTTTTTGGAAAAACTTACTACCGACAGAAAAGAGGGGTGGCCATGGGTTCTTCAGCAGCCCCAGCATTTGCTAATCTGGTAATGGCCTGGTGGGAAAATCAATTTTTACCCACCTTGATGGAAAAATACAACATTCGTCTTTTTTGTCGTTTTATGGATGACTTGTTTTTCATTATTGATGGTGACAGTACCACTATTGATCAATTTTTTATGGAAGTTAACACCATGTCTGATTATCTGAAATTCACCAAGGGATGTCAGGGGCTTGTGGTGAATTTTTTGGATGTGACTCTAAAATGGGATTTTTTAGAAAATAGAATGCATAGTTCTATTTTTCGCAAAAAAACTTTTAATAATGGTTACTTGCATTACAAAAGTGGTCATCCTAAATTTATTACCAATAACATCCCAAGGGGTCAATTCATACGGGCGAGCCGTATGACCTCCAAAGACTCCGACTTGGATGTTGAATTTACATTCATTTCATCCTTATTTATTAACAGAGGTTATGAAGCTAATTTTTTGGATCGAACCAAGAAGGAAGTCTGGTCCAAAAGGGAAAGTAATTATTTCCCATTGTTAAATCTTACAAATAATGATGTGGACATCGTTTGTAGTAAGGGGGCAGCTAACAAATTGGATTCAAATTTGATATGTTCATTGGAAATGAGTTCCGACTGTAGGGAGATTCAAAACATTATAAGGAGAAATTGGGGCATTATTAAAGGTAACAAGGACATTTTTCAGGTTTTGGGTGAGAAACCAGTCTTTGTTCAAAAGAGTGGCCTAAATTTAAAAAGAATTTTTGAGAAACAGCAAAACAGTGTTATCAAGCCAGCTACTCAGAAAAGGGGAATGTTTCCTTGTAACCATTGTAACTTCTGTCGTTTTATTTCCACTGGCCCTTATATTTCTATTAGTACTCTTAATAGAACCCTGGAGGTCCCAGGTTTTGTAAATTGTGGAACCAGAGGAGTTGTTTACATCGCCCTGTGTTCTTCCTGTGACGCTTTTTACATCGGGATGACCACCAGGGAATTAAGAATTCGTGTAAGGGAGCACATTTATAGTATTAAGTCCAAGGATGAAAGGAATGCCCTGTTCAAGCATTCACTGAATTGTTTACTTTTTAAAAAATTTCTATTTTCTATATTAGAAGTGGGGAGGAAGGATATGAGAGAAGGGGATTTTAAGAATTTTCTCTTACAAAGAGAATCCTACTGGCAAATAAAATTAAAGTCAGACATCCCCCCCGGACTCAACGGGACTATTAATATTAAATGTTATTTGAATCAGCGTAGGTTAAATGTAAACAAAACAGGACATTCCATATTTTCCCATTTCTATTAGGTTTCTATGAATAGTTAAGTTTATATAGGAGTTTTAAAGTTTTATGTTTGATTTGTACCAATTTTGGTCTTAATTGATTCATTAGTCACATGATTATTTTATGGTATTTAAGAGGTCAGTTGTTTTAATGTTATCATTCTGATGAAGTTTTTGTACGAAAGCGGCTAATTAAACAGTATACGCTATTTTTCTCAGTGGTATTGTGTTCAGCAGTTTCTTCCTGCCTTCCTGGACGTGCTTATTTTACTTGTTGGATTGCTAATTTTTGTTTTCTAATTTCAGCTTATCCAGACTTCCTTTTTTCCTCAACCTTACCTCCCAGGTGCTTGAAGCTGTTAATCTGTGCAATATTTTCTTTTCTGTCTCAAATTTTGATGTTGTCTGCTTTCACATTCACTAATATCACCATAGTCATGTGCGAAAGTATTGGCTCATTTTTTGGATGCTAGACTGATTTCCTGCATCTATTTAGGGCAGTATTAACTGTCTCTCTTCAATGCCAAACCAAAGAATTTGTCAGCAGTTGTTCCCTACTTGTTCAGGAAAAATATTTCATCACTAGGTTGCAGCCAATGGAAGGTGATGGTTCACTCTCAGATGATCATCAACATTTGAACAGAACATGAAAGATAACATTTTATGTCATTATGCAAGATTCAAGCAAGTTACACCCATGATCTGGCACCATAAAACTTTAAAATTATATATTCAGCAAGGAATAGTCCCACTGAAACTCATTTATATGTGGAATTAGGATTAGGCAAACATGATTGCACTTTTTTTTTATCCAAATGGCAGGGAATAAAAATATTATCTTAACTGTGTCTGTACATTTTCTCATTAAGTATAATGATGAAAGGTTACCAGCCCAATATAATAATTTCAGCAAAAGTTTTGAAAACATGATAAAATTTGAAGGTGATAATTCATATGAGAACTTGTAAATTGGTTAAGAATTGGAGACTGGAAAAGAGGATAAAATACAGGCAGGATGTTAATATTATCAGAACAAGATATTATCAGGAAAAAGGTTGCTTACACCCGGAGATAGCAAAGGCTCTCTCTGTAATTTGTTCATCACCCTGCCTCTGATTCAAAGTTCATTTTATATTCAGGTTTAACAAAAGATTTTTTTTCTGATACAAACATTGAGATGGGGCTGACTGCTTCCGATTCTCAGGCTAAATGGTTTAGCTATCCACCTAGTGTTTCTAACACATATTTCAATATAAATGGTCTAGTATAAATTAGTTAATGAAGGAACAAACCTAAAAGTGACTTTGATCAAGGGTTTAAGTCTCAATTTATTTAATCAAACCTTAGATTTTCATCAAATTTCTGTATTCAATAAAGGACTGCTTTTGTGTAAACTTTTCCTGTTATAGTTATAAACAATTCTTGATGTGAAGTCATTTACTGGATCTTTGAAAATCCAGTATTGGTTACACAACAGGCAATCTATAGGGACAAATAATAACAGAAAAGCATTTATTTAAAAAAAAACTGTTTAGGCTCCTTACTCACCCCAGTTGTTTAAACAACTTATTATTAAAGACTTACATCAACACCATAAACATTTAGAACTTTTGGACATGACAGAAGGGGTGTTAAACATTTTGAATGAATTGAAAGATGATGCAGAGATCATCATTATGGCTACTGACAATGGTAAGCCACGACTGATGTGGGAAAAGGGTGATTATATCACAGAAGCTGATACATGGATATCTAATAGTCTGTTTTTTTTTACCATAAGCTGCCTTTAGTTCCTTCCAAATTTATCAAACAAATTAATGCTTTTCTTGGGGAAATGACTTACATGATTTTCATTTTGGAAAGACAAAAGACAGAGTTTACAGATTCTTTTTTTCTATAGTTCCTTAAGGTTTATAAATATACATCTTTTACTGCTGGTTAGCCTATTATATAAGGGAGGGGGTCTATTATGGAACTTTTTTGCAATGTTTACAGTCATATTTTAAAATCATCACATATGTTACTGCTAGAACACAATATACAACAATAGCATTTCTAAATTTCAAGAATGGCATACATTATTGAAGATACCATTAATCTGTGTACCTATGATGTGCAGTTTGTATACAATGGTATTCCACATCAAGTTGGTTTAAAGGAAGTACAGCATTTTTCAGAAATGTCAGATTTATATAATGAACACTTTACTGAGTTTCTGTTATGTTTGTTAAGTATGTCCTTTGAAAAAACACAATTTTTTTCTTCAGTAATTAATTCTATATTCAACTAAAGGAATCCAGTGAAGCCTACATATTTGGATCCCATTCATACAATTTTACCTATGGGATTTTTAAAATAGCCATCATTACCAAAAATGCTGAGGCATTTTCTGGACAATTACTAGTTGTTGTTAGACCTGCACATGCTACTTGCATGTTGTCAAAGACATTTCACAATGACAGTCAGTCAACATAAACTTCACTTAGTCCCATTACAGTTGGGTACATGACCTCAGTTTAGGATGAAAAATGTAATGTATGCCAGGACAATATCTATACTGAGACAGTTTTGCAAAACTAAGAGAAATCATATATTCTCCAGAATACTGGTCTTTCTGTAACTGGAAACTGCAGTTACAGTATCTGAGTAGTTTATTTCCCATAATGCCCTGAACTGGCAGAGGATGAATATGATATGGTACCCTGTACACAGGATGAATATGATACAGCACTTTGTACATAAGATGGATATGATATGGTACACTGTACACAGGATTAATGTGATATGGCACTCTGTACACAGGGTGAATATGAAATGGTACCCTGTACACAGGGTGAATATGATATACCACTCTGTACACAGGGTAAATATGATATTGCATACACAGGGTGAATATGATATGGTGGACACAGGGTGAATACGATATGGTGTACACAGGGTGAACATGATATAGCACCCTATATACAGGGTAATATTATATGGCACCCTTTACATAGGGTGAATATGATATGGTACCCTGTACACAGGGTGAATATGATATTTCACCCTGCACATTGATACTGAATTAAGCTTTTACATATATTTGACAGTGACAGTGTGCTACATTGCATTAATCTTGGTTTCCATTGGTGTTTGCATATGAATTTTTGGGATGTATGGAGAGCACAGTATGCTTCCTGGATATATTTATATTGAACTGACATTGCATAACATAAAATGTTGCATATATTTCCCATAACAGTGACTCCTTTTGTCCATTAGACATATGCCACCAACAACACTCCATGTGCAGGTCTTTGCAATATGGCTGAGACAATTACAGCACTGGGCTGTGTTTAAGTTCCCGAAAGTGGAGCAGCAAATTTATGTATGGTATATACTTAAGACTTCCAAGCATAATTCCCTGAAAGTTTTTAGTCACATCTATATAAACACTGAATACATTTTTTTTTCAAAATTTAATTGCAGCAGTATTCCAGGCTTACTATACTCACTTTTCTCTGGGGTGAATATATTCTTTTATTCATGGTGTCGGCTGTAATGCCTGTGCTACATATATATTATTTTCTGAGCTGCCATCACATGAGAAATTGAAAAAAAATGACATGATAGTGTTCCATTGAAGCCAGTGCTAAAATCTCGAAGGTTAAAATAAATAAAAAATAATAATAATATTTTAAGAAGCGAAGACTACATAAACACATGCAGGGCTTTGGTCAATATGACAGTATTTCTTGAGCTGCTTCTAGCATAGATATCACTAAAAACAAGCATTTGTTGAGATGCATGTATTAAAGCATATGTATTTACTAGGTGGACAACATGTGCATTTACTAGGCAGAATATATGTATTAAGTTGTTGAGTGTGTACTGCTTATACTTTTATATATATTTTATATATATTTTTATTCTTATACCCAAGCACATAAGTAGTTACTAAATGGGGAACATGAGTATATGTATTTATTTATTGACTTTTTATGTATTTTATTTATATTTATCCACATGTTCTTGTCTTTACATTTTGTGCATGTGTTTTTTAAGCAGAGTTTTTCTGACTTCAGCAATTAACTAAGGGCAAAACGTAACCATAGTAATTAATTGATTTCTGACTGCTGAATTAACTTTGAGTGGTAGGATTGGTTGTTTTAGTAATGAATTAAAGTATTTAAGTGCTGTTGCTGTTTGAATGAACTGTCTGATGAAGCAATAGTTGCCACTGCGAAAGCACTCACCATTTTGTATTAAAAAAGATTTTACTTTGTCGTGGTTCAGCTTCTTTATTCCAGTTACCTTCCTACTGGGTTCCTGTATTTCAGCATTTTCAACTTCTGGGTTGGTTTGGATTTTATTAATAGTGTCAACTGTAATGCCAGTGCTACATATATATTATTTTTTGAGCTGCCGTCACATGAGAAATTGAAAAAAATTACATATTTCTCCAGAATGGCGACCTTTACTGACACTGGAAAAATGCCATCCGCAAAAATTCTGGAGCTACCATAACAATATAACCAAACCAGTTAAGCATTGGTCTGCTTTTAAATATTTAAAGGTTTATATGCATCTGTATGTCTACTCATAAATCTCTAAATATTTTACTAAGACAAAGAAGTTTGACATATGTTGCATGAAGAGAAAATAAGGCAGACTTCTAAGATTTTTAAAGTCTTTTTACATTGTGTTACATTGTACTTATTTCCATTAGCAAGCATGTTGTATTTCTTTCCCAGCCGAAGGAATACCATACATGACTTCTAAGTTCTAAGGCATGAAACTACCAGGCAATATTTGAAAAAATCACCAGTTTGATGTTGCAAGTTCAAAAACATAGCAATTTAGAAGGCATAGGTTCAAATCCATAAGTAAGAACAACATTCTAGAAATATTATTTTTGTATTAATTTGACATTATATAAGATATAAAAGTTATATGTGTTTGTCTAGGATAATGATCTTGATATGAAGGGTGTATATTACATTATCGAACTTTTAAAAGTTTGAATGTCATATGGTCAAAGTGATATGATCAAATTTTTAAAAGTTCGAAAAGCGAAAAAAAAAATAAACAAAAGACAAAAACCTACCTGTCCATTTTAAGCAGGGTGGCAAGCTACCCAGAACTCCCTATGTGGGGAGCTGCGTCCCCACACCCTCCCACTCTTTAAATATACCAAATCCGAGATCACACTACAGTGCAAGCAAGGAAAATCTTCCCATTCCACACTGTACAGAGATCTCCGTTGAAACATTCAAACTTTTAAAAGTTCGATCATATGCTGTCGACCATATGATGTTCGAACTTTTAAAAGTTCAATAACATAATATGTAGCCAATATGAACAGCAGTGCTCGCAGTACCAACTATGGCTATACGTTTCTAATAATTTTAGTGATGAGCTGCATTTTTTGCTTAAAACTGAAAAGGCAGTTTTGGCTACAGTCTGTACCTAGTAGATCATGTATAATTCCCTAAAACTGTTGCTAAGAACAGTCAATGAAAAACTGAGCTATAACCTGTTAGATATTAATAATGAGCACAAGCCATTGTAGAAACTTAGTGTTAATTTGCAAAGCTGTATTATATTTAGCTTTCATTACAACTACATTTACAATTACTTTAATATATCTGTGTAATGTGCAGGTAGCCAATTGAAGTACTGTTTTTTGACACACTTAACAAATTTTGTGAGATTTCACAATCCCTTGGGTTGGGGAATACCCCCAGCAAATATGTAATCTTGCAGTTAGAATAAGTAATTAGCAGAGGGTGCAGATGTCAGACCTCCATATGTTGGGGTACAAGGGGTTTGATTCCCTGCAAAAACACCATTTTAAACCTTACATGGTTTGAGGATTAACCTCAGAGCATGCACCAAAACTTGTTTATGTTTGTCAACATTAATGCGTCAATGGTAGCATCGTTAGCAATTCAGCAATTGACGACAGCCACTATAGACATATATATGCATATGGATACATGTCAAAATATTGAAAGCGCATTTCACTGAAAAGATTTTAGGTGGTGAAAAATGCTGAAAGCACAAGAAATCAAAAGCACATTTGACTGAATGCTCAAGTTACTGAATGCTCATTTTTATAGTGTTTACATGTAGGAAAGTGTAGGAAGAAAGATTATTGTGGTTGGCATGTATGTGCAAGTACTCTTGGATTAGGGTTAAGGTAAGTGTTAGGTATTTCCTGTTTTGTATGTTTTGTGTTGTGGGTGTTCTGTGTCCTTTTGTCTTATTTAGTGGCACTGCTAAGGAAAGGTTCTTTAGTGGAGCAATGTGCAGGGCTAGGTTCTGGGTTAGTGTTAGCACACGAGTGATGCAGGGGGACTGAGCTTAAGTTTGGAATTCTGCAAGAGTGAAGGAAGGACATGGTATATTTGTGTAAAAAGTTACCCTAAGAGTAGAGCTCCTAATGATCACTGTTGTAGTATCCTTTCCTACCTTGCCTCCCCCTATTTGTCTTTCTCCTTTTCCTTCATGGACGGAGGGGGACCCTTATCTTGGTTGTATATCCCCTCTCAGATGATCTACTTCTTCTTCTCATTCTTCTGCTGGCTTACTGGCTTGGAGATGGTCTCTAAGGATTTATGCTCATGCATCTGCTTATGTGCCCTTGTGCACATGGGATTAAGTCATACGTTGGATGTATGCCTCAATGGAAGGATTTGCTATTCCGGCTGGATGCCAAGCTTATTTGGTGAGATAACCAAACAGTTTGGAATACTGCAGCAATGATCTAAGGAAGGACATCTAGGATTACAATAGGTGACCCAATGTGAGAGTCAGATATCTAGTACACATTGCATAGGGACTGTATCTGAGGGAAAGAGACAGAGACGTTTTTTCTACTTAAAAGACAGCCTGTTTTTCAGCATGCATTAACCAAGATGTCACTGCTCACTCCAGACTATGCTAGTACATGGTAACAGATGCAGATGACCACCATGACATGAATACAAGACGGGCTATAATTTGAAGAATGCCACAGCATGAACCATAGTAAGTTTGGCACACTGTGGTGTGAAGTTATCATTGATCAAAACTTAACATTTGTAACATTTAATTACTATGCACCCAATGTACTAAGAAAAAACAATATGCTATATAAACCAAACCTTATCTCACTGAATTAACTACAGTGCACACAGTTTTGTTACTAAAGTTACAATTTTATCTCTGCTATCTTTACCAGTCTTCAAAAAAAGAAAGAAAAAACTCACACAATGTTACCACAACGTAGCTAAATTTGTAACTAATCTATATAACATTGCACATTATTGCACAGCCCTAAGAAAGACTAAATGTCTATATTTCATAGGACTAGGAGCATAATTTCTTCCTAAGATTAAGTACACTGAAAAGTTCAGCCACAACACCAATCACAGCTGGGAAACTAAAGATATTCCTCATTAAGCAGACTTTTCCACATACGCCTGATGAAAATTGTTGGTAATCCATGTAGTTATGCAGATTAATTTTAAAGGCTGGGGTGTACATTCCTGACAGGTAAGAACAGCATTTGCCAGAAATGGGAGATATATTGAGTTAGTATTTGTCATGCCATCTGGTGTTGTTTTTGTGTAAAAATAGGTTTAGGTCTGTGGAGTATGTGTTTATATGTCTTCAGTTTTATTTAGGTAAAGGGGTGCTGTGTAATTTATAGCATGAATGACTAAGCAGAGGTCACCCTACAGGAGTCTGAGAACTAGTTTAATCTGGCCAAAGTATTCCTGCATCTGTATAGTTTGGTTTCAGTCCTGCATTTTTAAATCAGATACACCTGTTGCTCAGGCTGCTGCAGAGAGCTTGACCTACTGCCAGCTGTGACATTGAGAAAAGATAAGTGTCTATTCTCATTTTTTGTCTGCATTTTGATTTAATATCTCTGTAATCTGTACAACTGTACTTATTCTTCTTCTTGTGTGTTATAGCTGTATATTCTCTTAGTGTTGACCTCAGTTATAGTGAAATCCTTTGTCTGGAGGCCTTGTCTGTTTTCTTAGTGGTAGTAAGTTTTCAGAACTAGTTTAATCCGGCCAAAGTATTCCTGCATCTGTATTTTTGGTTTCTGTCCTGTGTTTTAAGTCAGATATACCTGTTGCTCAAGCTGCTGCAGAGAGATTGACCTACTGCCAGCTGTGATACTGAGAAAAGATAAGTGTTTATTCTCACTTTTTTTCTGCATTTTGATTTAATATCTCTGTAATCTGTACAACTGTACTTATTCTTCTTCTTGTGTGTTATAGCTGTATATTCTGTTAGTGTTGACCTCAGTTGTAGTGAAATCCTTTGTCTGGAGGCTTTGTCTGTTTTCTTAGTGGCAGTAAGTTTTCAGAACTAGTTTAATCTGGCCAAAGTATTCCTGCAAGTGTATTGTTTGGTTTCTGTCCTGTGTTTTAAATCAGATATACCTGTTTCTCAGGCTGCTGCAGAGAGCTTGACCTACTGCCAGCTGTGATATTGAGAAAAGTTAAGTGTTTATTCTAAGTGTTTGTCTGCATTTTGATTTAATATCTCTGTAATCTGTACAACTGTACTTCTTCTTCTTCTTGTGTGTTATAGCTGTATATTCTCTTAGTGTTGACCTCAGTTGTAGTGAAATCCTTTGTCTGGTGGCCTTGTCTGTTTTCTTAGTGGCAGTAAGTTTTAGAACTACTTTAATGCAGCCAAAGTATTCCTGCATCTATATTGTTTGGTTTCTGTCCTGTGTTTTAAATTAGATATACCTGTTGCTCAAGCTGCTGTAGAGAGCTTGACCTACTGCCAGGAGTGATATTGAGAAAAGATAAGTATTTATTCTGATTTTTTGTCTGCATTTTGATTTAATATCTCTGTAATCTGTACAAATGTACTTATTCTTCTTCTTGTGTGTTATAGCTGTATATTCTCTTAGTGTTGACCTCAGTTGTAGTGAAATCCTTTGTTTGGAGGCCTTGTCTCATTTTCTTAGTGGCAGTAAGTTTTCAGAACTAGTTTAATCCGGTGAAAGTATTCCTGCATCTGTATTGTTTGGTTTCTGTCCTGTGTTTTCAATCAGATATACTTGTTGCTCAGGCTGCTACAGAGAGCTTGACCTACTGCCAGCTGTGATATTTAGAAAAGATAAGTGTTTATTCTCATTTTTTGTCTGCATTTTGATTTAATATCTCTGTAATCTGAACAACTGTACTTATTCTTCTTCTTGTGTGTTATAGCTGTATATTCTCTTAGTGTTGACCTCAGTTGTAGTGAAATCCTTTCTCTGGAGGCCTTGTCTGTTTTCTTAGTGGCAGTAGGTTTTCAGTACTGGTTTCATCTGGCCAAAGTATTCCTGCATCTGTATTGTTTGCTTTCTGTCCTGTGTTTTAAATCAGATATTACTGTTGCTCACGCTGCTGCAGAGAGCTTGACCTACTGCCAGCTGTGATATTGAGAAAAGATAAGTGTTTATTCTCATTTTTTGTCTGCATTTTGATTTAATATCTATGTAATCTGTACAACTGTACTTATACTTTTTCTTGTGTGTTATAGCTGTATATTCTCTTAGCATTCAGTTGTAGTGAAATCCTTTGTCTGGAGGCCTTGTCTGTTTTCTTAGTGGCAGTAAGTTTTCAGAACTAGATTAATCTGGCCACAGTATTCCTGCATCTGTATTATTTGGTTTCTGTCCTGTGTTTTAAATCAGATATACCTGTTGCTCAGGTTGCTGCAGAGAGCTTGACCTACTGCCAGCTGTGATATTGAGAAAAGATAAGTGTTTATTCTCATTTTTTGTCTGCATTTTGATTTAATATCTCTGTAATCTGTACAATTGTACTTATTCATCTTCTTGTGTGTTATAGCTGTATATTCTCTTAGTGTTGACCTCAGTTGTAGTGAAATCCTTTGTCTGGAGGTCTTGTCTGTTTTCTTAGTGGCAGTAAGTTTTCAGAACTAGTTTAATCTGGCCAAAGTATTCCTGCATCTATATTTTTTGGTTTCTGTCCTGTGTTTTAAATCAGATATACCTGTTGCTCAGGCTGCTGCAGACAGCTTGACCTACTGCCAGCTGTGATATTGAGAAAAGATAAATGTTTATTCTCATTTTTTGTCTGCATTTTGATTTAATATCTCTTTAATAAGGTACAACTGTACTTCTGCTTCTTCTTGTTTGTCCCCACCCACCCTTCCTGTTCTTATTTTGGTGTTAGTGTTGGTGGCTCTGGAATTGCCCAATCCTCCTGTAAGTCTCTATTGGAACACTCCTCCTGAGACCATCTCATTTGCTCACTTAACCGAATACAGAGAGATCATATTCTGAGTCTAGTGTTCACGCTACATAATAGAGAGAGAAGATTTGAGAAGGCCAACCCACTTAGGTTCTTCCTTCATCTCTCCTTGCACTTTAATAGCAAAAAAAAAATCATCTGCTTTAACTGTATTTGTGTTTCCTCCTTTATTTTGCTTTTGACTCTTCTTAAAAGTTCTCAATTGTATTTATTCTGCTGCACTTACTGCTGCTTGTTAGTAGCCTGATTAAATTATAACTGTTATTCTAAGTCTTTTGGGTTAAGCACTTGGGCTTTATACCGGTTGTTTTACATTAAGAAGGTTTGTGGTCTGCACTCTTGTGGCAGGACAGGTAGCTTACATCCTTCTAAGCTGGGAATTGCTGATTGAAAGCTCAGTGTCTGCTATTCTAAAAGTGTATTAGTTCTGGTTTAAGCACTTGGGCTTCAGGACAGTTATTCTACATTAAGAAGGTTTGCAGTCTGTACTCTTGTGGGAGGAGAGGCTGGATTCTGCCCTTCTGAGCTGGGAATTTCTGGTCATAGGTTTATTGTGCCTGCTTATTCAAACAGTTTCTTTCTGAAATTGGTGCACCTTGTTGCTGTAGCATAGGACCAGATTCAGGCCAGCTGAATCTAGCTTTGTTTGTATAACTTGAGCACTGATCCAGGCCATCTTTTTTGGAGAAGGTTCTCCTGCACCCTAGTAGTGGGAGTGTGCAGTTAGAACTTGTCTGATTTAAAACTGCTGGAACTGGGCTCAGTTTTGAGTTTTTGTCTGGTTAATTGGGTAACTTGTTTAAATCAGATTGTTAATTTGCTACTGGTTTTATATATATATATATATATATATATATATATATATATATATATATATATTTAAAAGAATTGCACTTTATTCATCTGCTTTAACTGTATTTGTGTTTCTTCCTACTTTATTATTTTATTATTAGGGGCGTTGACTAGAACTCTGAACTGAGATATATAACAGTAAGATCTTTTTATGCCCATTTAAAGTGTTTTTTGCTTGTATCTGCTTTATTTTCTGAAAAAATATATATACTTGTTTCCTGCCTTTCTAGGCTAGCATAGTCCAGTTTTCAGGTTAGTGCTGAATTCAGGGTGGTGTTACAGATCTCTGTGTTTGCCCATACCTTACTTGGATAGAAGGAAGTTTCTCTGTTCACCTGTCAGAGAGGGGAGCTTTCAGCAGCCTATCTGTTTCTAGAGGAGTGGTCAGAACGTAGTAGTTTATTGGCTGTTTTGGGCTAATTTCTATCTCTTTCATTTCCCTGCTATAAAAAACACATTTTCCCAGTTTTGCATGCTGGGCAGCGCCAGTTAGCTAGGGTATAACTATTCCTGGCTCCACAAAGTCTTCTCTTCAATTTTTCCCCTGGAGCTAGACAAACATTCAACTTAAGCACTCAAGCCATTCATTTCTCAGCCTGGCACTTGCTCAAAACTCATTGCAAGCACTTATCAACCCTAGCACTATAGAAGGACAAGGCTCTCTATTCGATCTTACCAGCCATTCATTAAAACAGTTTTCTGTACCTATCCAGGCATGTCCAAAGGGCAGTTTCAGGTGTACTGTCTAGTCCAACTGGTGAATCTGAGCATTTTGAGGCAATGTAACAACTGCCTCATGTACACAAACAACTCTCCCCACCTACCACCAAACACTAATACATGCGAGAGATGCAATTATACAGCCAAACTGGAGGCTAAGCTCTCTCAACCCAAGACTGGATCAGACAGTCAAGAGGAGAAGAGAAATACTGGCATCACACTACCATTCTCACATAGACCCATTAAACCGGCACCGGTAAAAAAACACATGTAAATACACAAAAACATACTTGAAGACTCTAAATAAAAATCTGCAAAACCAACAGAGCTCTCCAAAGCAGACATCCAAGCAACCTCCACCCCCCAACACAAACCATGAAACAAAAACTTCACAAAACCAGAGTGCCACGCAATCACAGCCCTCAAGGCAAAATAACATACCCAACATACTAATAATAGGTGACTCTATAGTCAGGCACACTGATGTCCGACTCACTAGGCTGAATAAGGAGAAGGTTACTGTTAGCTGCCTGTTGGGTACCAGGATCCACCACATAACACAAGCACTCAGGTCACTCCAGAACAAGTACAAATACAACTCTGTCATTGTCCATATTGGTGTGAATGACCTGAGCTGTACCTCCCTGGACTACATGAAGAGAGACATGGAAGAGCTCTCTGATCATGTAGCCCAGGCTGGTATGACCCTGACCCTGAGTAGCATCCTGCCCTCACCAAGAATGATACCATGGTATAAAAAAAAATTATCATTTTCAACAATTGGCTAAGTTTCTGGTGTCATTCAAAGGGGATCCAGTGTCTGTCCACCTGGGATGACATGCTCAAAAAGCCATGCTGCTTCACTAGACACAGCTTGCACCTGTCATCCTTAGGCTTTCGAATACTGGCCAAGGCTTTTGCCACCCCATATTGCCTTTTTTAGGCAAGGCTCAAAAGACAAACCCACCACCATAAATAAAACAAGTAACAAAAATCTGAGGGTAATACTACTTAATGCCAGAAGTCTAAACCTCAAAATGCATGCACTCAAGGTAATCCTCAGAATGCATGCACTCAAGGTAATCCTCAGTATGGAGAAAATTGATATATGTGCAGTAACAGAAACCTTGGCTACAGAGAGCACCCCAGCACTACCAGGCTACAACTCATACCATACATTTTGCCCACAAAACCCGGACCAAAATACAAAAGGCTGGGGAGTATCCATATTCATCAAGGATACCCACACCTCCAGGTTAGTGGCACAGCATGATGCTTCAGAGATTATCCACGTGCAACTAACAACAGGCAAAACTGTAATTCAAATTGTAGTTTGCTACCGATCACCCACCATGTCCCAGGACCCCCATTCCACATTTCTGGAAACACTGGGTAACATAAAGGTCCTACCAAACACCCTAATATTGGGTGATTTCAACTACCCAAACATTAACTGGGGGAACTACTCAAGTACTAACTCCCTTGCCCAACATTTCCTAGAATTTGTAAACTCAAATGCCCTGGAACAACTGGTCAACACTCTCATCAGAGGTGACAACATATTGGACTTGGTCATCAGCAACATGGGCGACTGGTGTTCCACACCGGAGGTCAATCCCTCGCTGGTTAGATCTGACCATAAACAAATCAATTTGGATATCCACATTCCGCCCCCAACCCCGGACAAGGAAACCACTGTGAAAAACTTTTCAAAAGCAAACTTCACATTACTTACGATGGAGGTGGAGAGTTTCAAAGCCCCCTTGCTAAAGGATAATGCTGTCCAAGCTGCAAAATCCTTTACTAATGGATTCTACGGGCATCTACAAGAATGCATGGATCGTGCTATCCCAAGCAATACTAAGACTCACTCCTCCAAGAAAAGGAAATTAGTCTGGTGGACCCCTGCCATAAACAAGCTATACAATAGAAGGAGGAAACTAGTACAGAAAAGAGTAAAATCCCAAGAAGGGAAGACATCCCTGATCAGTATCAGCAAGAAACTAGTATCCCTCATAAAATCATCCAAGGCGAGAATTGAAAGAAAACTTTCCAAGGACGCCAAAGATAACCACAAGGCATTCTTTAGCTATGTCAAGAATCTAAGTGGCAATGCTCAGATATGTTCTGAGTTAGTGCAGAATGGCACAAAATACACTGAACCAATTGATATTGCCAACATCCTGGCAGACAGGTTCAGTGCAAACTTCACCCCCCTCTCACCCCCAAAAGGGCCCAAAACCATACCAGAAGAATGTAGAGCCCCGGAAATCACAGACACTCAGGTTAAAATAGCCCTCTCCAAAGCCAAAAACACAGCATCAGTGGGACCAGACAGTGTCCCAGGCTGCTTCCTACATGAGCTCAAAGATGAATTAACCCCTCACCTAAACACACTGTTCAAACTCAGCCTCTCCACAGACTACTTACCCATAGAGTTGTGCACAGCAACAGTTATTCTGCTCCACAAAGATGGAGCCACAACAGACCCTGGGAACTATTGCCCTATAAGCCTGACTAGCTTGGTCTGCAAGGCTATGGAGTGCATCATCATGGAACTCATTAACAGAGACATTGGGAACACCCAAACACTGGACCCTATCCAGTTCGGCTTTGTTAAGGGCAGATCATGCCTCCTAAACCTGGTGGACTTCTTTGAGACAGTTACTAAGGCTATAGATGAGGGAAAGGTGGTACACACAGTCTACCTAG
This sequence comes from Protopterus annectens, assembly GCF_019279795.1. Taxonomy (NCBI): domain Eukaryota; kingdom Metazoa; phylum Chordata; order Ceratodontiformes; family Protopteridae; genus Protopterus; species Protopterus annectens. The sequence goes on from NC_056729.1 coordinate 147,042,321, forward strand.
ACCTTGCAAAGGCCTTCGACACCATTCCCCATTCTGGTATTACAGACAAGCTCACCAGCCTGAACATAAACCCCTGTGTCACAAGATGGGTTGCCAATTGACTCATAGACAGAACCCACATGGAGAGAGTTGCAGGAGCTAGGTCTGACTCAAAACCGGTTACAAGTGGCGTTCCCCAGGGCTCAGTCCTAGGACCCCTCCTGTTCGGTATATACTTCTCAGAGATACAGACAAGCACAGGAGGACTATGGCTGACTGAGTTCACTGACGGCTGCAAATTAGGGGCTATAACTGACTCACCGGCTGACACAGACATCCTCTAAAAGGGTCTCACTGTGACAGATACCTGGTGTCAAAATCATGGCCTCAAGCTAAATGACAAGAAGTGCATAGTTATTACCTTTGGAAATAAAGTACCCACAAGCTACCACATAGGTGGTAGTCCCCTAAATACGGAAAATGTAATAAGGGATCTGGGGACCCAAGTAGATAGTAATCTCTCCTTTGATAATCACATTGCCAAAGTGGTTAGAAAATCCTTCTATGTGGCCCACCTAATCACAAAAGGGTTTGCATCCAGATCAAAGGAGGTCATTGTGCCCCTCTACTCATTGCTCATCAGACCCATCACAGAGTACAATGCCCCATTTGGGATGTACCTTACAAGATACCTGCAACAGCTGGAAAGACCACAGAAGTACCTCACCAAGAGGATCACTGGCCTCAAACAGATGCCCTATGCAGCTCGACTGAAGAAACTCCAGCTATACTCAGTTGCATACCGCCTGCTCAGAGGTGATCTCTGCCTGACATACAAGGCCATGTCCAACCCAGAATTGATGGACATGCTCCACCTAAAGAAAACCTTATCCCCTCGAGCCACACGCTCTAGTGATCTAAACCTCACCACAACAATAAATAGAACGTGCTGGAGGAAGAGATTCCTGTCCCAGAGACTTCCCATGTTTTAGAACAAGATTCCAATCTATATTAGGCAGAGCTCCTCGCTAGCACTCTTCAAGAGAAACCTTGATGAGTGGATGGGAAACAGAAAGTTTACCCCGGGGATCACTTCAGTGGCTCTGCTGGACAGAGGCACAGAGAACTAATCTACGGGGGCGGCGAAAGCCAACACATTCTGGCTAGGCTTATAAATGCCTTCGGGCAGATAGCCTAGTACCTACCTATGAACCTATGAACCTATAATGAGTTGGGGACAAGGATTTTAGTTTATCTGAACATCGAATTAGCATAACATTTAAATAGCAACTAGAACATAACTCGTTCCCCTTCCAGTAGAAATGTGGGATAGTAATTAGTGGGTGATAACAATGATGGAAAAATAAAAGCACATTGTCAAAGACAATGCAAAAGTTGTACACTAATTAGCTGTATTGCAAAGTTCTACCACACAAGTTCATTTATTCTGGCTTTTGAAAATAAATGATGGAAGATGTGTCTCTCTTTCTTTAAATAATTGATTCCACTGGTTTGTTGGTCATGTAGTGTGTTTTTTTCTGTGTTCTAGACATTTTCAAAAACCATGAGTGATAAGGGGGTATTTAAAAAATTCTGTGAAGGGCTAAATCAAGCCTGTATATAGGGGCATATCTACAAGAGTAGGAAAATCATGTAAGTGGGTAAATCAGGTCTGAAAATACAAATGTTCTGCCAAAACAGGAACAGCTGAGAGCTCTGAATACAATATAATGGTTCATTGTCATGAATATCATGATTGTTTAAGAAAAAATGTCACATGCTTATCTTTCAAATTATGTATTTATTTGTCTTTATTAACTAGGAAAGTCCAACTGGTCAAAGCCCATTTTCATATGAGGCCTGAAGAGAAAACCTCCATCACAATACATTTGTGTTAACAAATGAATTTAGACAGTTCTCTCTAAAACAACAATTATATATTGCAGGGAAAAAACTGTTTTAAGACAGGTATATACAGTAATGTATGTACATCAGTATGTATACAGTAAGTGTATGCAGTTCTGATAGAGTATGTACATCAGTATGTATACAGTAAGTGTATACAGTTCTGATAGAGTATGTACATTAGTATGTATACAGTACGTGTATACAGTTCTGGTAGAGTATGTACATCAGTATGTATACAGTAAGTGTATAAATTTCTGGTAGAGTGTGTACATCAGTATGTATACAGTAAGTGTATACAATTCTGGTAGAGCATGTACATCAGTATGTATACAGTAAGTGTATACAGTTCTGGTAGAGTATGTACATCAGTATGTATACAGTAAGTGTATACAGTTCTGGTAGAGTATGTACATCAGTATGTATACAGTAAGTGTATACAATTCTGGTAGCTCTAAAGTCTTGTAAAGTAAATGGATTTATACTTTAAAATAGAAAATGGTGTAGCACAGCATGTATCTATGTAAGCATTGCAAGGAGGTACAGACATTTTGAGAGTATAGCTAGAGTTTGTAGTGTGGTAGAGGAGATAAGAAGTTAGAAAATGGAGAGAAAAAAATAGGTGAGTATGATTGGACAGGGAGTAGGTTAGAATGGGGAAAAAGATGGAGGAAATGCTGCAGTACTGGAGAGTCAGCCTGGTGCTGAGCATGAGCTTGACCAGGATTTATTCAGATGTAGCCTGAGCAGGATTTCAAAGTGGGTTAGTTTGTCGGTGTGTTTGACGTGTTCTGGGATGGTGATCCATAATTTTTGAGATGTTGCAGGAGTGAAGTGAGTCTTCAACTGAGTTATTAGACTTGGTTGTTTTTAAAAGAATGTGTCAGCAGAGCCGAGTACTCTTTAAGGGGGTAAAGCAGTAAGATATTTTTAGTTTGGAGCATTTATCTGAATAGTAAATACGTTTATTTGTAGATATTAATTGTTTTAGGACATTTGTTAGTTTGAGACAGGTAAGTTGTCACAAGACTTGACAGTGGCGGGTTCTATGTGTTGAGTTAGTTGCAAATTTAGCAATTTTATTATATCAAGAAACTAGTTTGGATTCAAAAATAGTATTAATGCTTGCTGTGCTGCAAATGTAGGGTATTATTTGGCTCTATGGAGGGAGCCCAGTTTCTGAATGGTGTTTTTTGTAGTTTGTAAGATATGGTATTCATAGGTAAATAGCTAAGTACTAGGCTAGCTGCCCTTTTGGACCACTTTAAGGTTATCCAATTTCCCTTTTTGTGCTCAAAATAGCCTATCCTATTTGGTTAGAAATTGGCCTTACCAATGCCATGGTCAATAATTATATATTACCCCTAATGAGAATAACTGGGATCATGCCATAGATAATTTGAGGGGACTCATGCATAGTATAAAGCATTTTTGAGCTGTCAGTGTCCATTAGTAGTCCAGGGGTCAGTCCTGGGGTAAACTTTCTGATTCTCATCCATAGATCTAACCTGAGCTTCAGTTTGGACAGGGATGAACTTTGTTTTATGTGGATGCGGAGTCTGTTCCAGAGCAATTGTATATACTATACCTGTCCCTCCTGGCCATTCTATTGTTAAGTTAATATCCCCTGACCAAGTATTTCTGATGCCACTTGACTTGCTGATGTGTAGCAAAACCATCAGTAATGGGTCAGAGGATGCCTTGGAGGCCAGGCACAGGTCGTCTCTTAGCAATCCACAGAATACCAAGTATAGTTACAGGGCTTTGAGTTGATCCATGTAATAATATAGGAATGTTTTCAGATGCAGGAACATATTGCTCAGATATGGACCTATTTACCAATCAAGAGATGGGAAAAGTGATAGTGTCAGCTGCTATTTTTAGATATTCTGATGAGATTTTGTCAGCAGCCAGGGTGGTAAGTTTCTATTTAAGCTGAAGCTCTTTTATAGTAGAGATAGGCATGGGGTAAGGTTGAAGTGATGGAAAAGATTTGTTGATGGGAGAGAGAGTGAAGTGTTATGGTCAAGGCTAACTATGGACAGTATGGTCTGCATAAAGTAGTTGTTCAATTGGGAGGAGATTGATTCAGTGCAGTTATTGGTTGTTTGGGACATACTTCTTAACTATCAATTTTTTTGCAGAATGTCCAGATTTTTGCCTCATATTTATTTCTCTGTTCCTCATAAAATTTGTGGTTTTCTGGCAATCACTGAGGATTGAATTTACTAAATAATGACAGACACAGAAAGAGTTAATCTAACATCTCACCTGATGGCATTCACCTGATTGCACTCATGCATACTCTCATCTATTCACATAGACACACACACACACACACACACACACACACACACACACACACACACACACACACACACACACACACACACACACACACACACACACACACACTATTAAAGTAGGGGGGTGTGGGGGCACAGTCCCCCACATGGGGGGTGCAAGGGGACTTGTCCCCTGCGTAAATGTGAGCACTGTGTTTTTTTTTAATTTTCTTATTTTTTATTTATTTATTTTTTTTGCACAGTTTAGTGAAAGTGCTTTTTTAGTGAAAAGCACTTTCGCTAAAGTGTGTTTGGCTATTTACATTTCATGGAAACATGATTTTGTGAATAGTCCTAGATCCATATACATATATATATATATATATATATATATATATATATATATATATATATATATATATACACACACACACACACACATATACACACAGTGGATATAAAAAGTTTATAAACCCCTGTTAAAATGCCAGGTTTGTGATATAAAAAAATGAGACCATAATAAATCATTTCAAAACTTTTCCCACCTTTAATATGACTTATAATCTGTACAATTCAATTGAAAAACAAACAAATCTGTTAGGGGAAAAATATAACAAATAAAAACATACAATAAACTGGTTGCATAAGTGTGCACACCCTAAAAACTAATACTTTGTTGAAGCACCTTTTGATTTAATTACAACATTCAGTCTTCTTGAGTAAGAGTCTTTAAGCATGGCACATCTTGACTTGGCAGTATTTGCCCACTCTTCCTTGCAAAAGCATGCCAAATCTGTTAGATTGCAAGAACACCTTTTGTGCACAGACCTCTTCAGGTAACCCCACAGATTTTCTATTGGATTTAGGTCTGGGCACTGGCTGGGCCATTCCTAATAATTTTCTTCTAGTGAAGTCATTCTTTTGTTGATTTGGATGCATGTTTGGGGTTATTGTCTTATTGAAAGATGAGATTTCTCTTCATCTTCAGTTTTCTAGCAGATGCCTGAAGGTTTTGGGCCAAAAGTGACTGGTATTTGGAAATGTTCACAATTCCCTCTACCTTGACTAAAGCCCTAGTTCCAGTTGAAGAAAAGCAACCCTAAAGCATGATACTGCCACCACCATGCTTCAGAGTGGGGATGGTGTTCTTTTGGTGATGTGAAGCGTTATTTTTGCACCAAACATGCTTTTTGGAATTGTGCCCAGAACATTCAACCTTGGTCTCATCAGACCATAACACATTTTCCCACATGCTTTTGGTTGACTTGATGTATTGTTTTGCAAATTTTAGCTGGGCCTGGATGTTTTCCTGTGTAAGAAAAGGATTCCATCTTAACAACCCTACCCCATACTCCAGACATATGGATAATACAGGAGATTGTTGTCAAATGTAGTATACAACCAGTACTTGCCAGAAATTCCTACATCTCTTTCAGTGTTGCTGTAGGTCTCTTAGCAGCCTCTCTGACCAGTTTTCATCTTGTCTTTTCATAAATTTTGGAGGGACATCCAGTTCTTTGCAACATCACTGTTGTCCCATATTTTCTCCACTTTTTGAGGACTGTCTTCACTGTGTTCCATGGTATATCCAATGCTGTGGAAATTTTTTTGTACCCTTCTCCTGACTGATAAATTTCAACAATGAGATCCCTTTCATGCTTTGTAATCTCTATGTGACCCATGAAATTTGCTGTTGCAGGCCACTAAGTAAATGTCAGGAAAATCCTACTAGGACAGCTGAACTTTATTTGGGGTTAATCACAGTCTCTTTAATTGATGGCAGGTGTGTACCCAAGAAGACTGAATTCTGTAATTAAATCAAAAGGTGCTTCAACAAAGTATTAGTTTAAGGGCGTGCACCCTTATGCAACCAGCGTATTTTATGTTTTTTATTTTTTATATTTCTTTCCCCGAACAGATGTGTTTGTTTTTCAATTGAACTGTACATGTTATAGGTCACATTAAAGGTGGGAAAAGTTTTGAAATGATTTATTGTGGTCTCATTGTTTTATATCACAAAAAATGGAATTTTAACAGGGGTGTGTAAACTTTTTATATCCACTGTATGTATGTATGTATGTATGTGTGTGTGTGTGTGTATATATATATATATATATATATATATATATATATATATATATATATATATATATATTTATGGGGGGAGGATGTCATCCTCAAGAAGTTCCATTTTATTGTTGCATTTTGAAAAATCATAAATGACCACTAATGCAGGTGATTATCTAATAGTGCCACCAGTACACTGCTAATCTTTAGGAAAACCTGTCAGGTGAAAATTTCAGTTGCATACTAATATGTAGTCAGCTGATGATGATTGCATAATAATTAGTGGGAAGTAAAGAGATTCAGATGAATGTGTTGTGTCTGAATACAGAAAAGGGTCATATAAAGAAGCCTCCAGATTCCAAATCACATAATATAGGAAAGTATAACAGTGACTTGCTTGTGACCAGGCAGGGCTGGGATAATGGTTAAGATATTTAACTCAGAGACACAAGGTACAGGGTTTGCGTTTCACCTTTGAGGGGAATTGCCTACGCTTACAACGGCCCACAAGGGCAGCTAACCTATGAGCCACCAGTGTTGTATTCTGCTGCATGACTTTTCTTAGTGTAATACTACTGAAGGGTGATCTTTTATTAACAGCATGTTCTTTTAATATAACTGACTATAACATTGAATAGCATCAAGGAGGCAGCAGATGAATGAATGTATAAGTGAATGAATGAATGAATGAAGGAATGAATGAATGAATAAGTGAATGAACAAGTCAATGAATGTTTCTGCAAATGAAATATAGTAATGATGGTTTTCTACAAGTGACCTTTAAAAACTGTTATAATTTATGCTGTGAGATTCTCTTCACACTGTACATACTAATGTGTCCAGTATAAGTGTAGTGTACTCTGCCCCTGTCTATTGTGATTCATACATAACCACTGTCTGGACTTAGTAAAGTGTACAAGATACAGTTGGAAATGTGCAAATCCTCAGTGAATTAAAGCCTAGACATCCCAGACATGATATTGCCTCCATGCATAACATGTTTAGTTTATAGTTGCCATTTCTGAATCATTCCCTCTAAAAATATGGCATATCAAATTCTATGGCATAGAAAGACAGATGTCTGAAAGACCTGGCAGTGTGAGGCCGGGTGAAGTGAGCATGCAGTTCAGGCCAGCTCACCCATTCTGGGTAAGGGTTTTTGGGGGAGGCTCCTGTGTGTACATTGCCACAAAGCAAACAATGACTTGCCTGGTAGGCAATGAGGACATACTTACATTTAGACTTGGTCCTACCAAACCAAAAATGGTGTGTGTATGTGTGTGTGTGTGTGTGTGTGTGTGTGTGTGTGTGTGTGTGTGTGTGTGTGTGTGTGTGTATATAACTGTACACTATTAGTGGATGGGTAATTTTGTTATTGAATGGGGGGCAGCACATGAGGAAAGCACTGATGAATGCCTGATTGATTGCCTAAATACTCACCTGTATCCCTGTCATATGTTGTGGTCAGCAGGCATCAAAAAACCACAAAAGGTATGATACAGCATGTTCAGAGATACACCTATTTGTATATAGGAAACAGTAATAATGAAAACAATCAGTGACAGGGGTATCCATCCATTCATTCTCACTAGCATCATCCTTCTATGATACCACTGAACTTCTGCTTGCACTCATGGAGTAAGTGAGAATGCAAGCAGATTTTTATACCTTTCTTCTGTTCCACTCCCACATACTGCAATGACACCTAAGAGAATTTAGAGTTACCAGTCAGCCTACCACATATTTTTGGAAGATAGGAGGAACATAGAAACATAGGAACCATTATAGGAAAGTGTTCATGAGGACTATAAGATGGCTGTCCATTCTTCATCTTCCAGCTTTTCCTGGTTAGAGGTCACCACAGCAGATCACCTGTCCACTCATGATTGGCAGTAAAGTTTTTTACGGTGTCGAGTTGCTAGCCCAGCGCCCAACCTTCCATGGATGGCACACACATGCACGCACTCACACCTAGGGCCAATTTAGAGTGTCCAATCCACCTACAGCATGTCTTTGGGATGTGGGAGGAAACAGGAGCACCCGGAGGAAACTGACATGACCACAAGGAGGACATGCAGACTCTGCACCGAAGGCACCCTGGCCGAGGATCAAACCAAAAAAAACTCTTGCTGTAAGGTGACAATGCTAACCACTGTACCACCGTGGCCACCCTTATAAGATGCCTGTCCATATGCATTTATAAGTTTGTGTGCCCATTCTTAAATCCTTAATTGTGCTTAACTCACAAAAAGGACAGGGAAGTACAGAATAACCCTGGTGTAAGTTTGGCTGTACTCATCCAATCATCAGAGTAGTAACCAATCCATTCATCAGAGTAGCAACCCTTCCAATCATCAGAGTAGTAACCCATGCAATAATCAGAGTAGCAACCCTTCCAATCATCAGAGTAGTAACCCATCCAATCATCAGAGTAGTAACCCATCCAATCATCAGAGTAGCAACCCTTCCAATCATCAGAGTAGTAACCCATGCAATAATCAGAGTAGCAACCCTTCCAATCATCAGAGTAGTAACCCATGCAATAATCAGAGTAGCAACCCTTCCAATCATCAGAGTAGTAACCCATGCAATAATCAGAGTAGCAACCCTTCCAATCATCAGAGTAGCAACCCTTCCAATCATCAGAGTAGCAACCCTTCCAGTCATCAGAGTAGTACTTTCATTTGTAGTGGTGACTTATGCCATAGTCTGGAAATAAGTTGATTTGGGAACTGGTATTTCTAGTCAGTCTTGTTTACTTGTTACCTGCAAAGAAATAAGACATCAAATCGGACTGGGTCTTGAATGGCTTAAAAAGTGAAACACAGATCACCTTAGAGCAGCCTGTAAGCTTCTAAGAGTAAGGAGAGTCATGTTTATCTATCCCTAACATTGAAGGCTTAAAGGCCTTTAACCTTCATGGTTAGGAATCTTTGGGGTCTTTCCAGTTGAGCAATATGCTTGGGTTTATATGTACCACAGAAGATATTATATTCAAAGCTTGGTCTGACAAGGAAAAATAAACTGGTAGAATGACTTATTTTTGGTCTTGAAGATATTCTCTTAGAACTTAACAGAGGGGGACAGAAAGATAGTCTAATGATGATAAAATATGAAATATCCAGAGAAACTCCATGTAAACACATGGAAGACATGTAGTCTCCACAAAAAATGCACCCTAGCTCAGAATCAAATTGGAGAACCTCTTGCTAACACAACATTGGTAGCCCTTGCACCACAGTGGCATCAAACAGAGGTACATCCTACCTAAAAAATTTGTGTGGCTTCGTGATTCACAGCTTCCTCTTGTAAAACCTGTATGAAATAAAATCCTGTTAAATCATTGTCATTTATTTTTTTATTTTAGTGGTGATTCTAAGTTTGAAATTTCTAATGGTACTTCTTATAAGACATGAATGCTTATTTGTTAGTGTTTTTGCATAAATATCTGCTGCACAACAGTTATTCCTGCTATATAGTTTGCATTTCCTTCCCTAATGTGGACAATACATGAAATGGAAGAATGCAGTGGGAAGCTAATGATTTACTTTATTCATTTACTGTGACAAACTGCAGGTTCAGTATGAGTAACAAAGTGCTAACAAGTAAAATGTAAAATGTGGTAACAGAGAGAGTAAATGTGAATAATAATATGTTACAATTATATTTACATATTTAGAAGAGGCTGCAATAGCAGATGCATTGAATAAGTGTATGTTTTCTACTATATTTAATAAATACCTTCTCAGAACCTAAGCATTGCTCAGTCTCAATGACTAATTATTCAATTTTCTATCTAAGTTAATCCAACACTCACCTCTTCATTTACCACTTCTTGGTTTTGCTAACACCTTGCACCTTCTTTCAGCTTTGTTCCTTATTCTCCCACTGTAGATCTGTATATACATACAATGTGTCAGCATACAATATTTCTTTGTTGTTTGCATCACTTGTTAATTTGTTTTTTATCTTTTGTATCCTGGTTGAGCTTGCAATTTGTCATTTGTTGATCAGTGCTCTACTTCAGTAAATAAATTCAAATAAATAAAATAAAAAAAAACAGTCGCATTAAGTGTGTTAACAGTATGATTACATTTATAACAAAAAAGTAAAGCACTGAAGAGTCAATTGAAAAGAACAGGTGTTAGGTTAGAAGTTATGAGGCTGGGAGCAAATGTACAGTATGACAGAAGTTATAGCTGAACTTATTTACAGAATATATGGTTAATGGAAAGGAAAGGGGAAGACTGATTTAGAAGATGGACCCAAGAATTCATTAAAGGTCTTAACATGAGCTATATCCTTGACGTCCAGTTTTCTCTCACACCCCCTGATCCCCATAGTGAAGTCAGTGCAGTCATGACATTAAGTTTAGAGTAATCTCTGGTGTCTAGAGTTTTTCCCCCCACCATACAGTCATTTCATGAAATTGATGCTATTATGACACTTAAGTTTAGAGTAATCTCTGGAGTCTAGCGGTTCCCTTCACACCTGATCCATGTACTACAGTACAGTTTGGTGGAAGAACATGGCCTTTTGATCCTGTTCACTATAGAGACATGGTGGGGACAGCTGCACTGATCGACATGGCTGAGTGATTTCTTGTAGATGCCACCCTATAGCCTCTCTCTTGGACTGCCTCATTTGCATTTAGCATGACCATGGAACCAGCTTTGTGCTAGGGTGCCGTGCAGCACCATGTTACCACCACTGCTGAAAATAAAAAAGGTTACTGTTATGTGTATACTAACCTGCCACCGGAGTATATTAAGTGATTGTATATAATGTGAAAGATATAGATAAACCAATGAGTGGGATAGTATTTCGAGGAATGGCAAGAGAAAAACTGCATTTATGTTGTTCTGTTAGGTAATGTATGAACTGAGGTCTGTGATTCAAATAAGATAGTGAGGTAGTGATTGCCTTTGCTTGGGAGAAAGTACAATTGTCACTAGAACACAACTTAGTAGAGTGAGTTAGCTGTATGAGCTTCATTGGCCTGGCTTCCAAGATTGTAGTAGGAGTTAGAGGAAGTTGGTCTCAAAGTGAGAGGGGATGGGGCATCTTTAATTGTTAATGTTTTTTAAACTGAGGCAATAACATAGCCTGGAATACACACTATCATTTGCTCTAAATTTTATCACTGCATACCATAAGCAACCTGGTTTAAACTTGAAATGAGTTATATATCAGAATACTGGTTATCAGAAAAAATACAGCTTATCTGGAAAACAATAAAATTCTTCTGTTTATAACCATCAAGACAGCATTCTAAATATCTCCTGGCTTTTCCTAAGTTATATTATGCAGTTTCTTCCAGAAATAAAGCTCTTGCTGATGATAAGATCTGAGAATATCTAACTGTAGTATTACCATTAATGTAACAATGCTGCTATCTGCAAGAACAAAAGTGACAACATTTACCAAGATGAAGTCTCAGTACTCAAGATTCTGGAAACTACCTTCTCACTCTCTTCTGACACTGCAAAAGAAATAAGCCAATAAGGTGCTTTAAATGTTCAGAAATCTGTAGCAGTAACTAGTATGGCAAGAGCTACAAAAATGGTATCCAACATATAATGCAAAGGCATTAGTTAGAAGCAGATTGAACTGCTTAAGTGCACCAAAAAATGAGAGTCCCAGTTACAGTACATACTGCTGTAATATAAAAGTACATCTTAAGTCTGTTGTTTAAACTGTTACAATGAAAACTAATATTTTCCTTATTTAAAATGCCTGTAAAACTCCAAACCATTAAGGTAACAAGTAAAAAACAGGCATAACAGCACTGAATAACTCATATTTTTGCATTCCTAAATTATGAAATGCTTTATTAGTCATTTATTTAAACTATGCCTTGTAGTCTAGCCTGCAGCAAACATGATTTTCGGAACGTCCTGATTTTTTTAAAAGTTGAATGCCTAACTAAAGATTTTTTTTAACTCTTAACAGGTTTGATATACACACATAACTCAGAATAGCTTGGTACTGATAGTACAATAAAAATGTGAAAAGAGAAACGCCAATAAGGAGTGTTTAATAGGGGAGCACAGAGAAGGAAATGCATCAGACCATATGGGTATAATAAGGAAATGCATCAGACCATATGGGTATAATAAGGAAATGCATCAGACCATATGGGTATAATAAGGAAATGCATCAGACCATATGGGTATAATAAGGAAATGCATCAGACCATATGGGTATAATAAGGAAATGCATCAGACCATATGGGTATAATAAGGAAATGCATCAGACCATATGGGTATAATAAGGAAATGCATCAGACCATATGGGTATAATAAGGAAATGCATCAGACCATATGGGTATAATAAGGAAATGCATCAGACCATATGGGTATAATAAGGAAATGCATCAGACCATATGGGTATAATAAGGAAATGCATCAGACCATATGGGTATAATAAGGAAATGCATCAGACCATATGGGTATAATAAGGAAATGCATCAGACCATATGGGTATAATAAGGAAATGCATCAGACCATATGGGTATAATAAGGAAATGCATCAGACCATATGGGTATAATAAGGAAATGCATCAGACCATATGGGTATAATAAGGAAATGCATCAGACCATATGGGTATAATAAGGAAATGCATCAGACCATATGGGTATAATAAGGAAATGCATCAGACCATATGGGTATAATAAGGAAATGCATCAGACCATATGGGTATAATAAGGAAATGCATCAGACCATATGGGTATAATAAGGAAATGCATCAGACCATATGGGTATAATAAGGAAATGCATCAGACCATATGGGTATAATAAGGAAATGCATCAGACCATATGGGTATAATAAGGAAATGCATCAGACCATATGGGTATAATAAGGAAATGCATCAGACCATATGGGTATAATAAGGAAATGCATCAGACCATATGGGTATAATAAGGAAATGCATCAGACCATATGGGTATAATAAGGAAATGCATCAGACCATATGGGTATAATAAGGAAATGCATCAGACCATATGGGTATAATAAGGAAATGCATCAGACCATATGGGTATAATAAGGAAATGCATCAGACCATATGGGTATAATAAGGAAATGCATCAGACCATATGGGTATAATAAGGAAATGCATCAGACCATATGGGTATAATAAGGAAATGCATCAGACCATATGGGTATAATAAGGAAATGCATCAGACCATATGGGTATAATAAGGAAATGCATCAGACCATATGGGTATAATAAGGAAATGCATCAGACCATATGGGTATAATAAGGAAATGCATCAGACCATATGGGTATAATAAGGAAATGCATCAGACCATATGGGTATAATAAGGAAATGCATCAGACCATATGGGTATAATAAGGAAATGCATCAGACCATATGGGTATAATAAGGAAATGCATCAGACCATATGGGTATAATAAGGAAATGCATCAGACCATATGGGTATAATAAGGAAATGCATCAGACCATATGGGTATAATAAGGAAATGCATCAGACCATATGGGTATAATAAGGAAATGCATCAGACCATATGGGTATAATAAGGAAATGCATCAGACCATATGGGTATAATAAGGAAATGCATCAGACCATATGGGTATAATAAGGAAATGCATCAGACCATATGGGTATAATAAGGAAATGCATCAGACCATATGGGTATAATAAGGAAATGCATCAGACCATATGGGTATAATAAGGAAATGCATCAGACCATATGGGTATAATAAGGAAATGCATCAGACCATATGGGTATAATAAGGAAATGCATCAGACCATATGGGTATAATAAGGAAATGCATCAGACCATATGGGTATAATAAGGAAATGCATCAGACCATATGGGTATAATAAGGAAATGCATCAGACCATATGGGTATAATAAGGAAATGCATCAGACCATATGGGTATAATAAGGAAATGCATCAGACCATATGGGTATAATAAGGAAATGCATCAGACCATATGGGTATAATAAGGAAATGCATCAGGCCATATGGGTATAATAAAGCTGCAGATATATGTCAGATACTAGGCTGTCCTCTGCAGCCTTAGCTATTTCTCATCAGTTTTCAGGTCATTACTTAGATGTGTGCAGATGGTTTTCCTTTAGTAAACACTGAAAGCAGCATTTTACACAGAAAGGGTTACCAAGATTTGCATATCAACATTAGCGTTTATTTTCTTTGCTAGTAAAACAAGATTAATTTGTATATAATGCATATAGGGAACCAATCAGAGAATGAGTAAGTAGGATTGCCTGCAATACCTAATGATTCAAAAATAAGAAGGAAATGCTTTATGAGCATTTAAAGGCATGTCACAAAGAAAAAAATCTACTCATTCATAATTCTGTAGTTGGATACATTCTGACAGTAAATTCCTCTATCATTCATCTATAAAGGTCCTTACCAAACAGTAGCACAAAAGAGAGGTTCAAGAGAAGCAGGGCTTCACCAACCAACCTTCACTTTCTTCATAATGCATTAAAATATGTATTGCATGTTCAAAATTGTAAGTCAACCAAAAGAAAAAAGTGAAAAAATATCTATCTATCTATCTATCTATCTATCTATCTATCTATCTATCTATCTATCTATCTATCTATCTATCTATCGATCTATCTAGCTATCGATCTATATATTACTATTTATCTAAGTATATCAATGTATATAACGGGTCTATATCACAATGTTGAACTTAAAAAAGTTCGACCGTTTTAATATCGAACCGTTATGTTCGAAACCCAAGAAAACCGAAAACACAGATCACCGATTTTTTTCCCAGGGAAAAAAAAAAATCACTGTTCCATTACAAAAAAAAAAAAAAAAAACTTAACCTTAAACCTAAACTGAAGTGGGGGGCTTTGCCCACCACATCCCCCAATGTGGGGGGCTGTGTCCCCCACACCCCCCCTACTTAAATATACCAACTCCGAGATCACACCACAGTGGAGGAAATAGCAAAGCCCAGAAAACGGCCCACCAACTTTTTTCCGTGGGAAAAAAGTCGATGTTCCATGGCTTCACTATTTTCCACTTTCAGACATTAGGGTTTGATATTACAACGTCCAAACTTGCTGTAGTTTGACATTGTAATATAGACCCTATATAACAGTGTATGTATTCCAGGTTGTTAAAAACTGTAGTTCCTCTACTTTATAGCACCCTGGATGTTTTAGGGTAAAAACTCCCCCCAACCACCACATCCCACATTCTCCTTTCTTTATATAATCAAGTCTGACCTCAAAACAATTAGAAAATTGAGGTTCAATCCGCCTTCCAAAGATTTTAACCAATTGCATTTTTTCTACAATCTGACATTCTGTTCATATATATATATATATAGATATAGATATATATATATATATATATATATATATATATATATATATATATATATATATAGATATAGATATATATACACATATGAATGTGTGTGTGTCTATGTGTATATCTGTATCTATCTATAGATAGATACACACATGTGCACAGCACATGCATGAGTGTGTGTTTGTGTGTGTGTGTGTGTGTGTGTGTGTGTGTGTGTGTGTGTGTGTGTGTGTGTGTGTGTGTGTGCATGTGTGTTGTACGTGTTTAGCTAGATATGAAGACCAAAAACAGAAAAAAACTTTAAAATTTAGAAAATGGTAATATAAATTGCGGGACTTTTGTTTACATAAATTAAGAAGAAAGCAGTATAAAAAATATTGCACATATGGTAGAGAAGATACCTAAGGCTACCCCTAACAATTCTATTACCACACCATGGAATTAATTTCCACATTATATTAATCTAAAATGCAAAATCATACAGTTCCTAGCCATACACTATATTCGAAGTCAAGAAAAAGGGCAAGCACAGTTAGAACCATGCAGCAAGATCAGTAGGTAAGCAATTCTCATCTGCAAAATTATTTCCCAGTTTTAAGGATTAAGGTTAGCTAAGATATGTACATGTATTAGAGATGAAGAGAGAGTCCAGCTGGGCATTCCTAGACTTGAAGAAAGCATATGACAAGGTCCCATGAAAGCTGATCTGGGCAGTACTGAGGTGGTTTGAAGTCCCAGAAACATTGGTAGAATTAGTGCAGGTTATTTACAAGGACCCAATGACTCAAGTATGAACAGTGTTCAGCCTCACAGAGGGGTTTCCAGTGGAAGTGTGTGTCCATCAGGGTTCAGCTCTGAGCCCACTGCTATTCATTCTGGTGATGGACTACATTAGCAAACAGGTTGGAGGGGACAGATCAACAAAGCTGCTGTATGCAGACGATGTGGCAGTACAGGCAGGCTCTGAGCTAGAACTTCAGCAAAGGATAGGAGAATAGAATGCAAATCTGAAGGGACATGGGATGAAGCTAAGCACAGATAAGACAGTGATAATGGCAGTAAAATGGGGAAATCAGAAGAAGCTGAGAATAGAGATAGAGGGAAGATAGTGGAACAGGTAAACAGCTTCAATTATCTGGGAGGGTTGGTTGAGGAGAAGGGTAGTCTGAATGAAGAGGTCAAAGTTAGAATCAGAGGGATTGCAGCCAAATGGCATAGAGTATCAGGTACAGTCTATGACAGAAGAATGCCAAAGAAGCTGAAAAGTAAGGTGTACAAGGCAGTGGTGAGACCAGTTGTACTGTATGGTATGGAAATTTGGGCAGTAAAGGCGGAACAGTTGAAGAAGTTAGAGGTGATGAAAATGAAGTGCCACAGAAAGGTGGTAGGATGCACACTGTGGGGCAGATGAAGAAATGAGGACATAAGAGCAGAAGCCAAAGTAGGTCCAATTGCAGAAAAGATCAAAGAGAACAGATTACAGTGGTTTGGGCACATGTGTAGAAAAGCAGAAGACAATCTGGTGGGTAATATTTGGGACAGACAGGAAGAAGTTAAGGGGAAGCAGGGATGCCCAGCAAAGAGGTGGATGGATTGTGTGAATGAAGATCTGCGACAGTCAGGCATGAGTGTTGAAGAAGACAGAAGTGTGGCATTGAATCGAGAAAGTTAAAAACAGTTAACACAATACCCTGACCCCATGTAGAAAAAATGGGAAAAAAAGGGGGGCTGATGATGATGACATGTATCACCATGACTTGATTTTACTCAGTTTAGAAAACAAAGGATGGATGAGAGAAGAAGAGGGGGAGACAGAAACATATACACATATATACTCACACACAGACACATAAAAACTCACAATTACACCACAAAATGCCTAAAACTATGAATCTCAGATGAAAAAAAAGACAGAATGCAAAAATTACTGGATGCCACTAATTTTGAATAAAAAAATATTGAATAATTCTATCCATCTAGAAAAACCCTGTATCATAAAGACAGGCAACACAAGCAACAAAAATAAAATCAAGTGCCATCTCTGTAGTGGTACTGTTAGGTAAAGGGTGTTCATTTATGAAAGGTGTATGGTTAGGGTGCGGGGGGAGAATTAAAGATTATCACACATTATTAATGTAGTCTGCATGGGCTTTAGCCCCCTGCACAGCCTTAGTTATGTGTGTTAACCCCCAACCCTGATCCTACACCTGCGCCAACCCTAAGCTTATAGATTAAGTTGCAAAAAAGTCTTTCTCTTCACCCCCCGCATTACTTTACATATTTGTGCTAACCCTAACTTTAATCCTATAAGTTACATTACTAGAAGTCCTTTCCATGCAATATTTCTACACAAGACAAAATGACACAAAACTAACATAGCACCAAACATGTAAATCAGTAAGCAAATCTATAAACTTAACTGACCCTTATTCTAATGCTGTGCCAGGAAATGTGCACATTCACACTAACTGCTATAACTTTTTTCAGTCAAATATTTATTTTCCTGCTGTATCCTAGTAATCTACCCTATATAAATGAGCATTCATTCAGTTGTGCATTCAGTCTTTTTCACACCCAAGCAAACATTTCAGTCAAATGTGCTTCAGATACTTTTGAGTGTTAACCACATGCAGACCCACAATTGTATGTGTATATATATATATATATATATATATATATATATATATATATATATGTGTGTGTGTGTGTGTGTGTGTGTGTGTGTGTGTGTGTTTGTGTGTGTATGTGTATCTAGGTATGTTAGTTTGTTTATATAATATACATATATATGGAGAGAGAGAAATGGATGTATTTATTTTAAGGATGACTAACCAAGATGCTGCAAGCAGTGAATTACCAGTATTGATTCAGCAAGCAGTTCACTACCAGTACTGATGCTGCAGGCAGGTCACTACCAGTATAGATGCTGGAGGCAGTTCACTACCAGTGCTGATGCTGGAGGCAGTTCACTACCAGTGCTGATGCTGCAGGCAGTTCACTACCGATATAGATGTTGCAGGCAGTTCACTACCATTGCTGATGTTGCAGGCAGTTAACTACAAGTATAGATGGTGCAGGAGGTTTACTACCAGTGCTGATGCTGCAGGCAGTTCACCACCAGTATATATGTTGCAAGCAGTTCACTACCAGTGAGGATGCTGCAGGCAGTTCACTACCAGTATAGATGCTGCAGGCAGTTCACTACTAGTCTTTATTTTGCAGGCAGCTCACAATTAGTATAGATGCTGCAGGCATTTAACTATCAGTATTGATCCTTGAAGGCAGTTCACTACCATTACTGATTGTGCAGAGAGTTTGCTACCAGCAATGATGATGTGGGCAGTTCACTACCAGTACTGATGCTGCAGGCAATTCACTAACAGTATTGATGCTGTAGGCAGTTCACTACCAGTACTTATGCTGCAGCCAGTTTACTACCAGTAGTGACGCTACTGGCAGTTCGCTTCCAGTATTGCTTGCATTTCTTTCCCTCTTCTCTGTTTTGGAGAACCTTGTAGGTTTGCTGACATCTTGGTGCCTTTTTCTTCATGTGATATTATCCCCAGTTTTCTCAAGGCACCCTGTTGTAATTATTGGATGAGGTAGTTTATATTTATTTTTACAAACTCATTTCCTGCGTGTTTGATCTCTGCAGTCTGCATTTCTGGCATAACTAATTCCAAAGTCATCTGAGCCAAATTCATCCCTCCTGTCTGTATTTTGTTTATACTACTAATTCAGTCATTGCATCAATGATTTTTTTTTAATTCTTACTGGATTTATGCACAATGTCAGTGGCTTGGCTTCTATTTTTTTCTCTACTAGATTGATGTTATTATTGGAAGTGGCTACTTTGCCTTGTCTTGCTGGCTATGGCACTGCTGTCATCTGTACTGCTTTTGTGCTATGCAGACTATATTGTATCTATTCAGAGCTTTACAATATTTTATTAGCCTAGGTCATTTGACCAACATGCGTATATCTATCTCTGTTCATGTATCTTTCTATCCATAGCTATCTATTTAATATAGTATATATATATATATATATATATATATATATCACTATATGGATTCACTTTGAATCATGAAATGTACAGAACATCGATGTTCTGATCATCGAGACCAGAACATCGATGTTCAGAACATCAAAGGTTCAAAATGAACTATAAAAACAACAAAAAAATCACAAAAACTATCGCCCCCTGCACCCCCCACACACCCCCCTACTTTAATATTCCAACTCCGAGATCACACTACAGTGGGGTAAGGGAAATCTCCCGTTTACCGCTATATGCAGTAGCGCTAAACAAGAGATTTCCCATACCCTACCTGCAATGCCAACACTCAGATGGCACACACACACATACCCACACACACACAACATGCAGGGCACCTTGCTGCCCTGCATACACACCCAGCATTCCACAATCTTACTTACCTGGCACTTCCACTTTAAACTTTGATGTTCTGAACATCGATGTTCTGAACATTTGATTATTTAAAGTGGAACCCACTATATATAATATATATCTATATATATCTATTATATATATATATATATATATATATATATATATATATGGTTCTACCTGAAAACCACACAACACCGACAACCACATCACCGACACCACATATTCGACAGTCCATAAACACGAAACCACACATAACCAAATAACCGACGGTACACAAACACGAAACCCCATACACTGCACACACCACAATAACAATTATTAAAACAAAACACATCCCCATTCCACAAACCACACACACAACACAAGCCCACACTAAACCTTACCCCTAACCCTAACCCTAACTCACTTAACCCTAACCCTAACTCACTTAACCCACATCAGCCTCCCTAACCCTAACTCACTTAACCCACCCTAACCCTAACTCACTTAACCCACCCTATCCCCACAGACCGTCAATCTCCACACTTACCTGCATACCACACAGCCTTTCCCCATGTCGGCATCCTCGGCGTTGGTGTTGTCATCGGTCTTCTGCATTGTCGATGTTCTGCAACCCGGGTAGAACCATATATATATATATATATATGTATATATATATATCTCAAAAAAACACAATTAGTCCAGCACACAGCTAAACAAAGCTTCCACGACCATACATACACCTATTCCATGTAGAAAAATGAGTCTAGAGATATTTAAGCACACTTAATAGCTTATTTTTACTCTGCAATCATCATAACAGTGGAAAACAAGTGATAGCCTAATCAGCAGCAGACAACAAACACAGACCGGTAACCAGTTTCGCCACCTGGCGTCCTCAGGGTAAAATTACAACCAACTTCTCTTACTTATATATAGGGCCATTTAAAGCCACAAGCAACAAGCAAAAAATCTTTTCAGTCTTAGAAGAATATATATATATATATATATATATATATATATATATATATATATATATGTTCCAAAAAACATTTAGGTTGAACCCTTGTACCTTTCAATTCCCATCACATACCATCTTACCCATTGTAGCATATAAATGAATAAACAAATTGTTAAATACATGACACCATATACATAAGACATATCCATATATGTACATAATACATCAAAATACCCTACTCATAATTTACAAAATGGAGAGGATTTCACCAAGTAAACATGTGACTTCACTTCTAATTTTTTTTTTTCAAACTAACCTTGTATTTATATCATTGTTATCACCAATGTTGATTAAGACCAGGCTTATATAATGCTCCTAAATTTATTATCCATAGCCTTTCTTTTCTATCCAATATACGATGTTTAACACTTTCTGATAATTGCCTCCCCTTAACCAAATCAGTCCATAAAAGTACCAAGTGAGCTGTATTGTGTTCCAATTTATGTTTGAAGAGGGCACTCCTTTGTCTTTTACAATTAATATTACTCAGGTGGGTTGCAATTCTGGTCTTAAAAGGCCTAGCGGTCTGTCCCACATATACTAGATTGATGTTATTATTGGAAGTGGCTCCTTTGCCTTATCTCACTGGCTGTGGCACTGCTGTCATCTGTACTGCTTTTGTGCTATGCAGACTATATTGTATCTATTCAGAGCTTTACAATATTTTATTAGCCTAGGTCATTTGACCAACATCCGTATATCTATCTCTGTTCATGTATCTTTCTATCCATAGCTATCTATTTACCTTCTGTAGTAGAGCTGCGGAGACCCATAAGATATATGAAAACTGTCCCTTAAGTACATGCCAGTGTTTAAGCTACAAGGCTTCTGAATTTCTATAGCTTTTCACTTTTACATTTTATGTCTTTACTGATATATTCAGGCTAGTAAAGCCAAACTCCAATGGCTGTAGACATGCAATAGTGTGCCCTTTTTCTGAGCCTATCAGTATAGCATAGATTTCCTGCTCCACCTTAATCATGCCCGATAACCCTAACCCCACCCCGGCTCCAACCATAACTCTCCACATTACATTACGGAAAACAGTACCGTTAATAAACACACAATATAGAACACACATATGTATCCACTAAGACTATCTATCTCTTAAACTAAAAACTAAGCACAAGTCTAACTCTAAACAGCCTACATTCATATACTATATATACGCAGACACACACACACACACGTAAAACTAACCCTACCTAACCCCAATCCTAAAATTTTTCTGTAAATGTACGCACACCCTCCTCCACTTCATACATATCCACTTACCTTTTCCTACAAAACAATTTTTTGATATCTTGAATGTTCACCAACATGATGCTGCAGCTTAAGTGGTCAGACTAATTCCTGACAATTGTAACAACTTTAACTGCTCTGCGCATGTGTGTGTGTGTGTGTGTGTGTGTGTGTGTGTGTGTGTGTGTGTGTGTGTGTGTGTGTGTGTGTGTACCTGACACAGTACCAAAGCAAACACTCCCCAAGCACACACACACATCCATCCACAACCCCTATTCCCATTTTGCACAGCTATACTGAATAAACTTTGGTGAAATATAAAGACAACAAAAATGTATACATTTGTTTTTACAAGGGACTACATCCCCATGACCTGCTAACTTAAATATACCAACTCCGTCATTGCACAATAATAGAAAAACAGGAAAATCTATCTCTGATATTCAGCAGTCTCACAAAAGCATCAGTCTCCCACGTATTGTTTTGGAATGCATTCTGTTTAATGAGTTTCCTCATTATAGAATGCATTTGAAATGAATGGCATTCAGCCAGTAGGGGTGGTCCCATATTTTAATATCAGTCCTTGAGGGGGAGAATAATATAAATAATGTAGTCCCAGCAACAGTTATGTTGAAAATTATGGAGGCATATAATGCCACATAAGCAAGTCTTGCAATTCCCAACATAATTTAGACATAGCTTTCCAAATCCAGCAAGATAAACATCTAATCGAACTGACTTGCAGTTCTAGTGCTGTTTATATTTTCTATATTTCAGACTGATGTATGAATCAGAATTTTCTACACATCTTGTATGTTTGGCAGTGGTTTAGTTTATTTCATGAGCACCTTTTACAATATTCTTTTAAAGAGAAGATATGTCTTCCATACAGGTTAAAATTATGTAACACCTTTTGCCAGTGTTTCTGATTGTCTGCCCATTGTGGAAATACTCTCTGTGTCTTTGCTGTACAGTTACTCAGTTTCTTAGACTTTAAAGGAAATTTCCAAGAAAATGAAGTATATGTCTCACAAAAACATTGGCCTTCCACTGATATATATAGCCATAGTAATTTACAGATTATGATAGCTTCTTTATAAATCGCAGACAGAACCCAACATCTGAGCACTTTTCTTTTCTCTGCTGGAACTTTGGAAATGACTAGGATGGGACTGCCACATGGATCTGTTTTTGTCCTGAAGCCTTTGCATTCGTCTACAAAGCTGCATTAGATTTACACTTCTCTTAAATATGTTTGCAGCTTCAGTGCTACCTCTCTACTTGGCCATGAATGCAGATTCACAGCATACACCTAGAATAATCCTGCAGGCCTCATATTCCCAATTCATGGTTTCGCATTATGTGATTAGCACTTTGTTAAAGTGAGGGTATTCTTAGTAAATTCACTATAGTACATTAAGGTGGAATAATAGACCTGAAAATATAGAGTCAGATTTGTGTTTTCATGTATGCATTTAGTTCCAGGGAAAGACAATTCATTAGAAAGGAAAAAAATAAAGCAAGCGATCTGCAGAAATACAGAAAGACAGAATGTTCCTTTCTCAAGGGAAAGATGTACTTGCAATGGGATGCTAGATAAGGCAATGGGATGCTAGATAAGGCATATGCAAGACAAGGGTTTTTGGTATTATTAGAATATACTTCATATACAGTTAGTGAAGTCATTTAGTTTGGATGGACATACAGAAAAGATTAAATATGCAGCATTTTAGAATATGAGTTAGCTTTTGGACTGCAGAACGGACACTCGAGCTGGAGTACAGAAGTCATGCTATATACTTATCAGCACTGTTACTGTTATTCCAGGATTTCTACACTGTTATTGTTTATCAGCATTGTTATTAAAGACAGTATTCAGATATTATTAACATCTAATAAAAAACTTATTAATTGAACTGCAGAGTTTGCAGAATTCATTCTGAGAAGTGCAAAACACTTGGCCTATAAAGGAGTGACTGGCACCTGTTCAGCACAAGTTTGGATAATTAACAGATAAAGCCTTCCATTCCAGTCTCATTTCAGTTGTTTCCAGTTAAATCCAGTACACTTCAGTCTTATCAATTCTTTCACACTTGTCCTCATCTTTCATGACTTCATCTCAAATAAGTAATAAACAGTAAAGCATTAAACATACCAAACAATGATTATGAGCTCCCATTAACTTATGTAAATCATTACACTTTTAACCTGTATTCTTCCCTTACAATCTCATGAAGAACAATGATTCCTTTCACTCTGTAACCCTCTGCTATCCACAAAGGCTGGATTATCAAACATAAAGTAGTGTTTACCCACCATTCATAATTTTTCTGTCATCTCACAAAACTGTGTTGTTTCATCCCTACTAATAATCTAACATTATCAATTGACTGGAATTCTCCCTTAGCCATCTCATACCATTCTGAAGGTTCTGTTGGCTTAGTTCTTCCAGGACCATCTTGTGACCAAAAGAATGTCTGTCCTTATAGGTAAACGAAGAGACCATTTTAAAAACTAATAATAACCACTGTATTCAAACTCCAAATGAACTAAAACTTCAATTATTGGTCTCCATTCAGAGTAATTAATTTAATAAATTAATTCAGACCTTTATCTGAGCAAATTGCAACATTTGGCCTAAAAAAATTGAAGTAGCACAGTCAAAAAAATCTGGTATTATAACAGGAGAACTATAATCCAGCACCCACATCTGAAACAACCATATTACCCCAGCTCACATTAATTGAATATTTTGCTAACTGAAATTCATAAAGAATGACATTTCCATATTTCTCTGATTATCACTAAGTGGCATTGCTTTTCCATTACCCTGTTTACACTTGTGCATGGTTTGCATAAATAAGTCATAAAACAGAATGCAATACAAACATACAAAAAAAAACATTCATTTTGGGATAAAGAATCCCTGTTACTTATGCTGCATGTCATTTTTTACTAGCTAAGACCTATTCTGTTAGGGATTCTGGAGAAGTTATTAGTACAGCTTTTAAGTGTGAAGCCAATATGTCAACAATTATTAGAAGTTGCTACTCAGTCTCAGGGTTATTTTGTGCATGCTGCTGAGCAGCGATGAAAGGGTGAAAAGACCCCTCTTTAAAGTTATCATCAGACCCACTCTAGACAATTGTATTGCAGCCTGCATATGCTATTGTACTCAGAACAGGGACTGGAAACAGTACAGATGCTTCACTAATCAAATTTTTAAATTTATATCCTTGAATTATTAATCACACTGAGGCAGTTGCATCTTTTTTCAATTAGGGAGTCTAATTGTAGCATAGAAAAGCAAATATAATATAGCTATGGCTGTTATCATGGGTATCAAATTTTCAAATCACTCCCACGACACTAGAACTAGCGAGCGGAGTATTACTAACCCAATCACTGAGACTGTATTTGAGTGGGAAGCTTTTCATAGCAGAATGGAGAGGCTGAAAAATCTGCTACCACTAAGTGTAAGGAAGAGATATATATACAAAACGTATTTACAGCTAGTGGTGGCAAATGATTTAGTATGAGTGTTTACAAGCCAGTACTAACTGAGTACAAATTGCTTGAAAATCTCTTAAGAGGCTCTGAGTTTGATTTGCATACATTGGCCATAAAACCATGGCCATCACATTACTATTTCTGAAAACATAGGAAAAATGGATAAATTAACATTGACCTTTTTTATGACATATTATGATGGAATAATTGCTATAAGGTAATGGATCGTTGAATATCAATTGTAAAAACAACTACAGTCATAAAAAGAAATTTTGTGGATATGAACTTCAGAACTATATTAACAGAGACAGAAACTAGCCAAGTGTATTGGTTATCTGCAATAAACACGCTGTATGTGGACAAACCTGATGATATACATAGTGCTGAAAATTGTGAATATGATTTGCTAATGAAATCCATTCCATAGCCTTGGGTTTGATTAATTTAGTCTCCATTTGCCTACTGAATTATTTATAGAAATATTATATTATTACAGCTCTGAAAGGAATATTGGAACACACAGAGCAAAGGTATGACATTTTAGATTTCCCAAAATAAGTTAACTGCTGAGCACATTATAGCAATATAAATACCAAGTCTATGCCACTTTGCACCTCCAAGCATCATCCATCCCAAGAGAGTCACTACTTTTAAGGCATACAAAGTGTGCTTAACCTTTGTATACTAACATGGAGGCAGTAAAACTGTAAAACTAATTACAGAAATAACGCCATATAGGTGACAAGTCCTTAGAACATTAAACCTAAACATCATCTACCAAAGTCTGCCCTGCAGACTCTCCCCAAAAAATATTTAAGGATAGTTTATTTTACCTTATTTATTTGTTAACCCTCTTCGTAAATTGCCTTTTCTAGGACCTCTTTCATGCATGGCCTGAATCCTAAGCAAAAAGGTAAATACAACATCCATACATACATTTATATACTCTGCTATGGATGATTCAGTTCCATAAGCCAATGAATCATTACCCTATTAATTTGGAACTAGGAGCTCTGAAAAAGTAAATATAGTCTTGATGACCAATCTTCCAAATAAATTATATTTTTAACCTTCCTAACTTTTAGATTATGCCAAATCATCTGAGGGCAGAAGATTTAAAGCAGCATGGAATAATTCTGCAGCCTTTCCCAGTCTTCCAGGCAGATACTCTAAACCTCAGTTTGATCAATCCACTTATCTAGCATGATCCAGAGCAATTTCATTGACTTAAGAGACTTATGCAGCATCCAAAAGATGACTGCTCTACTAAAAGCCCTTTGCATATTTAGTTCACCTTTTCCATTTTTTTTGCATGTTATTTAGTTCTGCTAACTCTAATTTCCTTATCATCTCCAATGAAATTCAGCATAAATGTAATGGAATTCGGTATCTGTTGGAGGTGCTTTACAAAAAATGTTGAAAAAAGGAATATTTTTCCAATTTAAATTTTTTTTTGGTACTTACGTATTATCGCAGCCACATTTTGAGATTGCTGTAAATGGTAATGCTGCAGCAAAATGATTCTCTGATGCAGTGAAAATCATTAGCGCTGCTACTCGCAAGCTGCAATTGAATGCAAGATGTCATTAAGGCATACATTATCAACTTGCCAGTAGCAGTGGTAATGATTTCTTTAACTTTTATTTTCCAGTGCTCCTTCTACGTGTAGTAATTTGCATGCGATTTTCCACATACAGATAGACATGTTTAATGTCGTACACATTACTACATAACTTAAAAACACTTCTACAAACAAACCCACAGGTCTTTGCAGGTATTTCTGGGCTGCTTCACAGGCTAAAAATAAGTAAACGGGAAAAGAGTACCTTAAAATTTTATACCATTCACTTAGCTAAACAGGGAAACTATCTGGAGACCAGACATTACAAAAATAAAAAAGAAGACCAGTAAATACGGAATCCCTTAAGACATCAGCTCATTCTGAGCATCCCTTGTGCCCTGCTGTTTCCAAATAATGAATCATGTTTGTGAAAAATTGAAGCACAAAATAGAGACAGAGTGTAAACATTGCTCTTAGACACTTTTTGGAAAGTGGAGAAACCGCTACTTACGTATTATCGCAACGTCGAAATGTGGTTGTGATAATACGTAAGTACCTTTTTTCTTACCTCACAGCTGATAATTATCTCCTCTCGACATCTGCTGGGTAGAACATACCCACCTTAGCCTTCTTCAGGCTCAACCTAACTCATGTTCACAGTTAGTGAGTAGATCATGCAGTCTGGTGCAGCACTACACTTCTGCCAGACAGTATGCCCTAAATGTTACCCCATTGTAACAACCTTGTCCGCTCCACAGTCAATGCCCTTGGGAGGTGTATGTGTGCTAGCATGCATGTGCAAACTCCTAAACAAGTGACTCACTGCTGCTGCATCATAAAGCTGGCCAAGCTGCTATTGCAGCAAGGCTAGGCTCCCTACTCCTAGGCTCAGTGATCCAACATCGGCCACTCGCTCCCATTTTCCTCCTGCAGTCATAAAAGTGCCAGTGCTGCTAATCAAACACGGTCTTCTAGGGTGCATTTAGGGCTATATCACTCAGTGCCACAGCATGTCCACCTTGCCAGTCAGACTCTTCCCCAGAAGAGAATTTATCTAGGAACTGCAGTTGACATTTGTTTCAGAAACACCATTAAAGTGTTTTGGTATTAACATTAAGTTCTTCTGCAGCATTATTAGCCATGCTAATACTAAATAAGTTATCATATGATTCACTTTCTTATCAGAAAAAAAGTTACACTGTAATAAAAAAACAGTTTCATCCTGAAGTGGATATGAAAGTAACTTATTCTAAATGAGATTAAAGCCTAAGATGTCCTAGACAACAAATGAGTTAGGTTTAATTAAGAGAAGATTATTCACCAGGTCTGTCACCCGTATCATACAATCAGTGAGATGTTGTTTTAAAAAATTGCCACAATGTCACTTTTTGCTAAAACAGACCAAAGAATACACACCATAATTAGTCATATGGCTTGTGGAAAGACCCTGCTGAAATTCTGAGGATCACAGCTATAACCTAGTTGTATTGGAACTGCAAGCATGAATGCAGAATCAGTACTAAGTACAAGGCTGAATTTCCTCAGAGCATTTCCCTACTCCAAGGAATTAGCATGATAATGGTAATATATATGTATATAGACACATACACACATCTATATCTATATCTATATCTATATCTATATCTATATCTTTATCTATAGCTATATCTATATCTATATCTGTATGTGTATCTATATATATATATATATATATATGTTAAATATGGCTGCATCCTCTGATGGGTCTTTGTGAGATCATTAAATTCTGGATATAGCAGAGTTTTTCTCCTTTCTCCAGCAGTCCCGAGGTTAGAAATTTATTTTAATGAGGGTGTGGGAGATGGAAAAACAATAATTTATCCTCTGTGCCTCACTAGTATTAACCAACCACCACAAAATAGACCTAAACTGGAATCTTGCTATAATAAAATAGAAAGATTTGCCACTGGAGCATTACATAGATTATATCACTGTACATCTCTGAAACAGCTTAATTATCTAAAATTCCCACAGCTTCTACACTTTAATCAACTAACATTTCTCACAAAATTCTCCACCATCCTGATAAAACCCCCTCTCTCCCAAAGGTCTTTCAACCATACACCTCTGCCTGATCTCGTCACTCCAGTAACCAACACCTTTTAGATGCCACTAAAGCCAACAATGCAGCTGGGATATCTGTGTTCTCTAACTATATTCCTAAAATTTGGAATAAGCTGCCAACCCTAATAACTTTTAACAGCTCTCTCTCACAATTCAAAAAGCTCCTCAAATCACACCTAGGGCACACCTGGCTATGTTCATGTAACTCCCCTGGCTAGGCCTTCCTGATTTCACAATCAATTTTCTACCCTCTTCTTTAAATATCAGGAGATATTAACCTCATCTGTTAAGCTTATAACCCTCTTACTCTTGTTAATCATACTTGCAACAACTATGACTGTATTTGTATTACCCTCTTGATTAATCCAACTGCAACTATAGCAATATGAACTACGACTTGGCTTTTTGTTCCCAAGAAATACAACATATGTCTTCTACTTTTGTATTATCTCCTATCAATATAGTATCATGTATATTTGTTATAAATGCTGAAATGTATGTAACTGGAACGCTATATGTTTGTTAAAACTGCGGAATTGTTTATAACTGGAACTCTATGCATGCTGTTGTATGTTATTATCCTTGTGTTCCTCAATGCTTGTATAATTGCTGAAATGTCTGCAAGTGGAACTCTATTCTAGTATAAGCTCTTATTATCTTTGCATCCGGAGCTTTTCTGCCTGGGTCTCCACTGAAAAGAGACCTGTGTGCAGTCAGACTTCCCCTGTAAACAAATGTAAAATAAATAATTAATAAATAAATTTTGCAATTTTTTGCTGTGTTACATTGGATTTGCCCTTCTGCAAGATTTTTTTTTCTCTGTGGGGCTGCTTTCAGTGGGTGTTTTCTTCATTAGTGTGTCATGCATCTACACTTACAGAGGCACAAACATGCACACACACTCACACACACACACACACACACACACACACACACACACACACACACACACACACACACACACACACACACACAAAACACACACACACTCATATATTGCTTTTTATCACTTTTATTAACTGGAAAATTGTGACTGGGTACATAACCCCTTCTCAGCGAGGCCGGGGGGAAAAAGCCACTCATAAAAAATTACAATCAGTGTACATGCATTTCGCATCACAATAATCACAATAAAAGTATATGCAACAAATACAGAATGATATAAAAAAGATCTAAGATCATGTGGGTTTCTACCGGGTGCTCTGGTTTCCTCCCACGTTACATGCATCTGGAGCATTTCTCCCTGGACCTCTGCTGAATATTGGCTTCGTTCCAAGTCAGACTTTCCTGGTAAAGAAATATTAATTAAATAAATAAATAAATACTTGTCAAAATCAGCAAATTGTAAATGGACAATAGCCAATAACTGAGGAAAAGATAAGAACATCTTGCACATGGATTATATGACATTGGTGTCATAGGTAAACAAACAGATGAGTGAAAAGTGTGAGAGTGGGACATGAGTCAGGTTAGTGTGAAGTGTTTAGAGTAAGGAATTGAGATATAATGCAAGAGAGCGAGCAGAAGTTGAAACAGGGCCTTCTTATGTTTGTCAGGTTGTAATAATAGATTAATTGACCCTTGAATAGAATATTAGAGCATGTGTAAGTTTTAGGACCAGATTCAATAAAGCCTACACTAAGTGCACACTGTATGTATTCAGTAAAATTCTTATCATATTTTTGTGCTTTCTAGTCTCAGAAAGATTACGCTAAGTGCAGATATAGTCTACACTTTGTGGTAACCATTATCTATCCCTGTCAATATTTAAAGCTTCAAGAATTTCAGCAGGTAAACTAAAATTAGGAGGAAGAAAGTGTATGTTATGTCTGTGTTGTCTGTTCACTCAGAACAATGTACACTTAGTGGAGGCTTAATTGAATCTGGCCCCAGTATCGACAGTTTGATTTTGGCTATTTTAATGCCACCTTACCATGGGAAGTGCAGGGGCAGAGTCATAAGTCTATTAGATGGGATTTTAGTTGTGATTTGAGTGAATTAAGTGGGTAACCTTGTATAAGACTTAATGAGAAGGTGTTCCAGATTATAGATGGCTAGCTGGCATATAGGAAGTTACCAGCAGAACTGTTAACCTTTGTAATTTGCATGAGACTGCAAGGAATGGACAGTTTGCAAGTTTATTTATGTGGTTGTGAATTACGAGAAGTTAGCAGGAAGTAAGGTGCTGTGGTTGATCAAGCCATGGCAGCTGCCTGAGTGCCACACAGTGATGGGTTCTGTGATAGAGACTGGCTGCAAATCTGGCTACTTTTTTCAGCACTGCTCTTCAGGAATAGGTCAATATCAAGCACACCTGTGATATATGTTTTTGAATTGTTCTGCCATTTAAGATGGCATAACTTGTATATTCTCCATTCCTTATTTGCATCTGTATCCTCACTTCCATTTAAGTATGTGTCTCTTTGCACATACTGCATAACATGTAATTTAACAGCTCATGGTTGTAATGTGCAAATTGTAATACAACTATATGCAACATATTCTACTAAATGTTAAGGAGTGAGTAATGTTAAACACAGCTATTGTAATAAAACCACATGTGTGTGTGTGTGTGTGTGTGTGTGTGTGTGTGTGTGTGTGTGTGTGTGTGTGTGTGTGTGTGTGTGTGTGTGTGTGTGTGTGTGTGTGTGTGTGTGTGTGTGTGTGTATATATATATATATATATATATATATATATATATATATTTATATATACATATATCTTAATATATACATATATATATATATATATATATATATATATATATATATATATATATATATATATATATATAGATATATATATATAGAGAGAGAGAGAGAGAGATGGTTGCACCCAATTAGTTGTGTGACTTAAGTCAGCACCTAATTTGTCAATATACTTTTTTTGGTTGAAAGATGTGTGAGATCGACAGTCCCCCAAGGCTGGGAAATATGCCTCTTTCTTGGGTATTGTGAGATCTCAGAGTTGATATATATAATTAGCAAGAGATGTGGGGGAGTGCATTGTGGCTTTCTCCTCTGCAAAAAGCACTATTTTTTAGTTTGCATGTATATTGTGTTTTTTTACATTTGCATGACTTCAGTGCTGGTTAATTTTAATTAAGGAAAACAATCTTTATAAATATCCAGTGAAAGAAAATTTGATTTGGGTATGTGCTTTAATGTCACACAGACTGAATTTGTTTTAATGGTCCCTCTCACAGTATGCATTTTGGCTTCTTGTGTGGCAGCAACCGTCTGCAGAAGAGAAATAAAGCACTATAACTAGTGTGTTCAGCGACTTGTGCACTTCTGCATGCATCATGCATCTTTTACCACATTGTGGCTGTTTTCTCTGCAACAACTTGCCACCAAAGAGTTCTATTACTGTGATACCTGTCATGTGTTTTTTCTCCAGAATCACCTGGATTTCACCAGAGACACATCCCCCAAACACACACACTTTGCCATCATACCAGTTATTCACCATTAGCAAATTCCATTAGTCCAGACACCTGAGTGTGAAATGTCAGGTAAGAAGGAAAGCCTGATGGTAGCACATCATAAAAATAATTTGGACATTTTTATTAGCCTTCATTTATTTTGTCCCTTCGGACCTCGTTTTTACCATCCAGGTCCCCAGTACTCAATGTCCATGTTGGGTCTAAAAGTTACTCTGCAACCCCCCAGACTTATTCATTTTTTGTTGGGGCCAGTAATGGATCCTGAGAGTGGCCTGGATTTCTCAGCTCATCCGTGCTTCGATTAGTGGGGAGGGTATTTTTTTATGATCTTCTCACTCCCCACCTCCCCTTACTCATTGATTGCATCCGAGGGCAACTCCCTTTTTTTGGATCATGCCTCTTAGGAAGCATACCAACATGCATCCTCTCACCTTGGATGGGCACACCCATTCCTTCCCTCCACTTCATCAGTCGCCAAAGCCTTTAATCCAACCTGGGTAGGCTGGGCAGTGGTCAGGCCTTTATCCCTCTTTGCCAGTGAAGAGCCTTTTATTAAACTTCATTTGATAACCAAGAGCACAGACCATGAGAGAACGTGAGAGTAGTGGCTGCAGTAAACAGAATGCTGAGTGTATCCTCTGAGGTTTAGACTCCAGAGGCAAAAGTTCTTGTTTCACTTTATTGGGAAATGGTTAGCCCAATATTTTAGTGATGTGTTTGTTTCTGTCTGCCATGCAAGGAAACAGATATTAACCCACATGCAGGAGTCCACAAGAAAAGAATAAAAAAGTGCATGTGGTGAAGACATAAGGATATGACAAGGGGCTAGGTAACCTGCCATCTCTGTTACAAGAGCACAGAAAAGATATTACAGATTTGAACTCAGTGCACACAAGACCATGTCAGAGTTATGTGAAGTGCTTATCATGAGCTGAAGGTACAGAAGAAGAGAATGAACAACTAAAGTAGGTACTAAGGTTGAACTACTCCATAAATCTCTTAAAGGACTTCTGGGAGAAGGCTAAGGACATATGGAATAGACCACTTCAATGGATGGTGGAGAGGGAATCTACAAACAGATCCAAGAGGATATGGAACAACTGGAGATAATGTAGGGGGAGTTAGGAATTTTAAGGAGAAAGAATGTTAAATGTAATTAGAAATGGCCGAATACAGAGGTTTGTTATCTTCTTATTCCATCAGCAAATCTGATGTACTTTAATGGTTGCCATGGCTACTGTTTAACACATTCCTAATAGCTTACAACACTTTAAGAAGAAAGCTATTGGAAAAGACTACATAGGTTCATAGGTGTGTACTAGGCTAATAGCCCTGGGGCCTTTACAAGCCTAGCCATAGGATTAACCTGGCATAGTGCCACCTGACCTTAGTTCCCAGTGCCTCTGTCGAGTAGAGCTACTGGAGTGATACCTGGGGTGAATTTCCTGTTTCCCATCCACTCATCAAAATTTTTCTTGAAGAGGGTCAGTGAGGCGCTCTGCTTGACATGTATAGGAAGTCTGTTCCATAGCATGGGCAGTCTCTGGGTTATGAACCTGTCCCTCCAGCATGTTCTGTTAATTGTGGTAATGAGGTTGAGGTCTCTGGAACATGTGGTGCGGAGGGATTGGGATTTCTTTAGATGTAGCATTTTTAACAGAGCTGGGTCAGACATGGCTTTGTAGGTCAAGCAGAGATCACCTCTAAGTAGGTGATATGAGACAGAGAATAGTTGGAGTTTTTTGAGCCTGTCCGTATAGGACAAGTGTTTAATGCCTAGGATCCTCTTTGTGAGGTACATTTGTGGCCCCTCCAGTTGTTGCAGATGTCTAGTGAGGTACATGCCAAATGGGACATTGTACTTGGTGATTGGCCTAATGAGGGAAGAGTAGAGGGAGACAATGACCTCTTTCTTCCTGAATGCAAAACCCTTAGTAATGACATGTGCCACATAGAAGGACTTTCTGACCACAGTGGCAATGTGGTGATCAAAAGAGAGGTTGCTGTCAACCTGTGTTCCCAGATCTCTTATAACATCTTCTGTGTTCAGTGGACTACCATCATTTCCCAAAGGGGATGACAACACATTTTTTGGCATTGAGCTTAAGGCCATGCTTCTGACACTAGTTGTTGGTCACAGTGATGCCATTCTGTAGGATGTCAACATCACTTGGGGAGTTAATAATAGCTCCCAACTTGTTATCATCTGTGAACTTTGTCAGCCAGAGTCCCTTTGTGTTGGCCTGGACTTCAGAGATGTAGATACCAGACAGGAGAGGACCCAGGACCAAATCCTGTGGGACTCCACTCGTGACTTATCAGCAGTCTGGCTTGGAGTCAGCTACTTTCACACTGTGGGTTCTATCTGTGAGCCAGTTTACAACCCACCTAGGGATATAGGGGTTGATGCCAAGCTTAATGAGTTTTTCTATGATTCCTGAGTGGGGAATAGTATCAAAGACCTTGGCCAGATCAAGGTAGGCTGTATGTGTCACCTTGCCTTCATCCACAGCTCTTTTGACTGACTCAAAGAAGTCGACCAAGTTGAGCAGGCATGATCTACCCTTCACAAAACCAAACTGTGTGGGATCCAGAGTTTGGAGATTCCCTATATCCTTGTTTAAAACTCCTCACACCTCCAGTGTGAGGAGGTTTAATTCTTCGGTTTGTAGTTTGTATACATATATAGTTTTCTTTTTCTTCTTCTTCTTCTTCTTCTTCTTAGTGCTGTTTTAATTTAAAGATATTTATTCTTGGAATTTTAAAATTTTAGAGCAGGTAAGAACCCTTGTGTTTTCTTCTTTGAGGTCAGTATGGTGTTCTGCATCAGGACTGTGAATGGAGCTAGCATCCTGCAAGACCACATTGTAAAAATCCTTCTCTAAACTAATTGAACTCCAGTTAAACTCCTGCTCATGTCTTCTTATCTTCTGGCTGTACATGGGAAATCAAGCAGTGTTAACAAGCTTCTCCTGCTTACATCTGACATTCTTAATTTGTGCCAGAATATAGTACCATCCTGCAAAGTAAATTAAACTGAAAAAAAAAATAAAAGTGGTATTTTACAAAAGAAACCTTGTAGAATGAAAAAATAAATAAAAGTAGTATTTTACAAAATAAACCTTGTAGAAAACTTGACACCATAGTGGCATTTCACAAACGATGTTTTGGAACAAACCAATTTTTCCAGGGACATCTTTACTTTAAGGGTTACATGGAGTTGAATGGGGGTGGGGGGAGGAGTTTTTTTGAGGTAAGAGGTTAAGGGTGAGAAGTAAATGGAGGTTTGATTAGTCTCTGGGAAAGTAAGGGTAAATTTATTAAGGGAAAGTTTAGAGAAAGTGAGGTTGATGTAGGGTGGACATAGGCATTTTATGTGAGTGTAACTGGAAAGAGAAATCATATTTAGGTGTGATCTTGCTATATTGCAAACTTACATCCGAGACAACCTGTAGGTAACTCAGTGAACATGTAGGCCTTGGATAAGTGTAGTGTGCATGGAGGAGGTGGGTAGTAATTATATAATAAAATAGGGGTTGAGTATTATTTTTTTTTTGTTCCTTTCTCTTTCTGCTGTTTTGGTTTCCACAGGAAGGGCATGTTGGGTTGGTGAGGGATGAGGGGGTTGTGGCTATGGCTCTTAGGGTGGTCAGGTTTGCATTTACAGTATATAGAAGGAAAAAAAAGGAAAGAGAGATGGTTGTGGCAGGTACTGTTGTTTGGGGTGGTTTCCTTTTGTAATGGCTGTTGGCAGTGGGATAGTTTCCAGCCTGGTTGCGTATGGTGGTTGAGGAAGAGGAAAGAGCATGGGGATGGGGTTAGTCAGACTGTATCTCGATGTGTGGCCAGGACCCGGTTTCCATGTTTCCAGTGCTTGGTTGGTAGCTGTCTTCCAGAGGGAAAGAGGAAAAACAGGGACTCACTGCTGTGCATGGGCTCCCTTGTCTCTCACAGTGGGCTGTAATGTTGTTTCTCCACAGTGTAGAAGAAGGGCCAAAAGCAACTGTTTCACAGGCTGTAGGTACCCGAGAGTAACAGTTGTTCACCACGCATGTGCGGTGTGTGATAACCATTATGGGGGAGTGTGGACAGAATGGTTTGCCATACCTCTAAACTGTCCAGATTTTCACAGAATGTCCAGATTTTGCTTCATAAGTTTGGTCTACTCCTTGTAACATTTCCATGATTTCTGGCATATTTGTGGGATGATTTCAGGAAGAAAATCTCCTAGGGGGTTTTTGTTAAACTAAATCAGGACATACATCTGAGTTTCAATCTTCAAAACTTTCAGTAAAATGCATGCAAACTCATCTCTGTTATGCTAGCAGCTTTCTAACTTGATAAGAATGATATTTGAAATGTGTCTGTTTGGGTTTTTGTCTCCGTCTTGTGTCAGGCGGTGTCCAGATTTCTTGCACTAATTGGTTGAGAGGCATTATGGAGGAACAATTCGCCAGAGCCTCATGGTGTTGGCCATATCATCCTTTGCAATGGTCCCGATTTTTGCAGCTTGATTGCTTTAGAGTTTTGGTCCATTTCTCAGATAATTTGGGATGTCTTGCTAAATCACTAGGATGCTCTCAGGATCAAAGGGATGCAATAATGACATGCAATTGATTTTTGGACTTCAAATCCTCAGAAATGCATGTTAACTCAAACCCTATTATTCTAGCAGGTGAGAATAAGGGTAACTCAGTTCTGAAGGGCCAGTTCCCTTGGGGCTGGGAGGAAGTTAAAAGGATGAACTGCATTGGCCCACTCTAAATGGAGGCCAATCAGTTCTTAAAGAGATAGGCAATAGTGGGTGTGCAGTTTAGCTAAGGCATATATTGCAGATGGCGACCATGCAGAGTTTGGGGCAGAGGTGGACAGCTGTTGTGTTGCAGGTGGAAGAGCTGTTCCAGGAGATACCTCATACTGAGTCTGTGAAGGCAGATGAACTGGTGGAGTCCAGTCAGAAGAGATAATGTCTGGTGGTGAAAACCAGGTCATTGGCTTGAGAGAAGTGGGCACGGCAGTTGAGGGATGATATCATAATGGATCTTCCAGCTGCTGAAGTGACATATGATGGAGCTGCAGGTAATGACATGTTGCAGGAATCCCATTAGATAGGGCAAGTTCGGAGTGGGTTGTCAGGGGTCAGATGAACTAGTAGGTACTATGGAAGAGGAGCAAAGGCTTAATGAGCAGGGCCAGGGTATTGCAGTCAGTGAGAAGGATAATGTACAGTTGTCTTTGGGGAGCTTCAGGTCATCCATGGGAGGGGTGAGATTTCTGTCTGAAGTCGGGTTAGAGTTTGGCATATAGCTGGGTAATTGGTTATCTACACATGCTTTGGGGCAAGGGGCAAGGACAGTTTTTCTGACCCCTCACATACCGTCCTTAGGATGTTGTTGTCTTTGAATTAATTGATGTAGAAGGGTTTGATGACTGGTAGAATCAGAAACGATGAATCAAAAAGACCTTTTGGCAGCTTTAACAGTTTTGAGGAGGAGAGTAGGTAGGTTATGACCCGATTCATGGAATAAGTGGGTGGCAGGCTTTGTTTACTACATGGCAGTTTGCCTGGAGAAGGATACTGCTCTGGCTTTACCACTCTTGCTTGCTTTCTTACAATTTGGGAGGCCCAACACTTGTGGGCAGGGTCTGCTTGGTTGTGGTATGATCAGAGGTTGATCGCTCCCTCCATTGGGAGGTTCATCATCTGGATATATGGCTAGCCACTATGATGGATAGCTTTGGAGCAATTAGTAGGGGGGAAAGGATAAGGGGCGAAGGGGTGGGGTATGTTGGGCTTTTAATGCAGGATATTACTTGTAGGTAGGGTGTAGATTTTCACATGCTTGTTTAAAGTGTGTGGGGATGCACCTGCTGGTGCAGTATGGTTGGCAGGAGGGTAAATTGGTGGATCCTTGTTCACTTTCCAGTGATGCGGGTGGTTTGCCTTCTTCTTTTCAGGAGATATAGAATTTACAAGGTAGGGGGAATTTTCAGGGACTGTGAGGAGGGGTGTCCTTTCAGGGGGCAAGAGGACAGTCACGGGATGAATTCTTAAATTAAGGTTCAAGTACTGATGCAGATGTTCCAGCAATTTCCCGATTTGTCCCTTAAGGAAGAAATAATTGATGGGTTTTCCTGGGGGGAGTTCTATTAAATCAAGGGTGTTGGGGGATGGAACAGTCTGTAAGATTCTGCAATCTGTATGGAGGAAAGAAGATATCTTGGGTGTTTTTTTAGAGAAGGAACAGCAGGTTCATAGGTTGTTGGGACCTTTCGATAGCCCCCCCCTTTGATAGTTGTAAGTTTTCAAGACTGAGTCTAGTTCCTGAGAAGGTGGCCAGTGATTTCCAGTTGATTCATCATTTATCTTACCCAGAGGGGAATTCTGTTAATGATTATATTTCAGTAGAGGATGCTAAGGTCAGTTAAGTATCTTTGGATGATGCCATGAAGGTTATTCGGGAGTTTAAAGATCTGTGGTTGGTGAAGGTGGACACTGAATCTCCCTTTCACCTTTTGCCAGTATGTGAGGATGAGTGGCCATTACTAGGTATGGTAGTTGGTAACAAATTTTACTTTGACAAGGCTATGCCAATGGGATGCTCAGTAGCCCGCGCTACTTTTGAGAAAATTAGTACTGTACATCACTGCTTTTGCCAGTAGTGGGTCAAAACGTAGAGGGTGGTGCATCACCTGGATGATTTCTTTTTGTAGGCAAAGGGTTTGGGGTGCGTTGGTGGGTTTACAAGAGTTTTTGGGGATGTGTGATGAGTTGGGAGTCCCATTGGCTATGCAGAAGCTGGAAGGCTCAGCTAAGGCATTGTTTTTTGGGTTTATTAGTAGATGTAGAATGTGGTTGGTTTTGCTTACCAGCAGACAACACAATCCGTTTGAAGGAGAAGATTGGATAGGTGGTGTCCAAAGATAAGGTGCAGATCAGGGAGGTTATGGAGCTTTTAAGGTTTTTAAATGTTGATGTTGGGTAGTTAATCTGGGGTGTATTTTATGTAAGTCAATGGCATTCTTGTTAAAAAGGAGAGAGAATAAACATCATTGTGTTAGGAATAGTAAGTTGCTACCGGCTGATATAGCTCTTTGGTTGTCCTTTTTGGAAAGGTGTTTCCTTTTGGCAGACAGATTGGGTTGGTCAAGGGGAATTGCAGTTGTTTATATAGATGCAGCTGGGGGCATTGGAATGGGTGGGTTTTTGGTGGGGAATGGTTTGTGGCTCGTTGCCTGGCAGACTGGGGGGATGAGTGGAAAAGGTATGTTGCCATTTTGGAACTAATGCCAATCTGGGTTGCACTGGTAGTTTGGCAGGAAAGGTTGAGGGAAAGAGGGTCATTTTTTTTATTTGGACAATATGGCTGTGGTGTGAGCTTTGCAGATGAAGACTGTAAGGTCTGAATTGTTATTATTAGTTTTACGTAAACTGGTTCTGCAGAGCTTGCTAATACATTTTTTTTTCACATGTGTGCATGTGGCAGGGATTGCTGACAGTTTGTC
Organism: Protopterus annectens; assembly: GCF_019279795.1. Classification (NCBI taxonomy): domain Eukaryota; kingdom Metazoa; phylum Chordata; order Ceratodontiformes; family Protopteridae; genus Protopterus; species Protopterus annectens. The sequence goes on from NC_056729.1 coordinate 147,082,672, forward strand.
TCAATTTCAGTTTTCCAGATTTTGGAAGTTGGTCCCAGGAACCAAGGAGGAGACAATTGTGTTGCCAGAAGAGCAATGGCATCTTGGACTGATATAATCAAGTGGTTGGTGAGCAGTTGTGGGCAGAGTCTACCAGGAGGGCATATGGTAGGACATTATATGATGTTGATAAATTTATTTTACAGTTGCCTGAGAATGAAGGGGGTTGGTCAAAAAACTATTATTGTGATACTTGGGTCAGGCGAGTGGCAAGGCAAGGCAGTGCAGTTATCAAAGGTGGATCTGGCAGCAATTAGTGTATTTGCGCAGGTGGCTGGGTTGCATGATTTCATGAAGTCCTGGACAGTGAGGCATATGTTGAGAGGATGGGGTAGACTGGTTGATGTGAATATGGATATGCGTTGGCCTTTCTTTGGTTTATTTTAGTGGTTGGTGATTGCATGGATTATGTTTTGTGAGTAGCATTGTGTTGATGGATGTATTTTGGAGCATTTTGGGTGCCAGAACTGTTAGGCTGATTAGTTTGGAAGGATGTCATGTCTTTTTTTCCAGGGATGGTGCACATTTGGCTACATAGGTCTAAATGTGATCAGTTAGGGAAGGGCACACAGATCATGGGAAATATAGAAATGATGGCTTGTGTCCAGTGGGTTGGGCTGGGAGACTGATGAAGACTCATGTGGGGCGCTCTCAGGATTTTATTTTTCAGCTGAGTGGAGGTAAGGTGGTAATGGGTAATCAGTTTGTATATGTAATCAGAAGGACTCTGTGTTGTATGAGTTTTCCAGGATAGAAGTTTTCCAATCATTCTTTTAATACTCGTAGGGTTTCAGATTTAACTAGGGAGAGCAGATCAGTTGAGGTCATTCAGAGAGTGGCCCGGTGGTATTCAAATGCCTTTTTAATTTATATTAGGCGATGGATTAAATTGATAATTAATATATATATATATATATATATATATATATATATATATATATATATATATATATATATATATATTTGTCTTTTAGAGAAGGAGATTGTCATTATGGGCCATTCCTATATTCAATGGGCAGTGAAGAGGGCTGCTGTTAGGACAGATGGCAAAGAAATGGGTTTGATTGACTGGAGGGGCAGTCAGGTGGCATGGTTCATAGGTGTGTACTAGGCTAATGGCCCTGGAGCCTTTACAAGCCTAGCCCATAGGATTACACTGGCATTGTGCCACCCAACATTAGTTCCCAGTGCCTCTGTCAAGTAGAAACACTGGAGTGATTTCTTTTGAAGAGGGCCAGTGAGGTGCTCTGTTTGACATGTATGGGAAATCTATTCCATAGCATGGGCAGTTTCTCCATTATGAAACTGTCCCTCCAGCATGTTCTGTTGATTATGGTAAAGAGGTTGAGGTCTCTGGAGCATGTGGTGCAGAGGGACTGGGATTTCTTTAGGTGTAGCATTTCTAACAGAGCTGGGTCTGACATGGCTTTGTAAGTCAAGCAGAGATCACCTCTCAGTAGGTGATATGAGACAGATAATAGTTGGAGTTTTTTTGAGTCTGTCCATATAGGACAACTGTTTAAGGCCTAGGATAATCTTTGTGAGGTAGTTTTGCACGGCCTCTCCAGTTGTTGCACGTGTCTAGTGAGGTACATGCCAAATGGGGCATTGTACTCGATGATTGGCCTAATGAGGAAAGAGTAGAGGGAGACAATGACCTCTTTCATCCTGGATGCAAAACCCTTAGTAATGAGATGTGCCACATAAAAGGACTTTCTGACCACAGTGGCAATGTGGTGGTCAAAAGAGAGGTTGCTGTCAACATGTGTTCCCAGATCTATTATAATGCCTTCTGTGTTCAGTGGACTACCATCGATGTGGTAACTCATGGGAACCGGGTTTTTCCCAAAGGGGATGACAACACATTTTTTGGCATTGAGCATAAGGCCATGGTTCTGCCACCAGTTGTTTTTCTCAGTGAGGCTTTTGTGCAGGATGTCAACATCATTTGGTGACTTAATAATAGCTCCCAACATGCAATTGTCTGCAAACTTTGTCAACCAGAGTCCCTTCATGTTGGCCTGGACTTCAGAGAAGTAGATACCAAACAGGAGAGGACCCAGGACCAAACCCTGTGGGACTCCACTCATGAATGGTCGGCAGTCCAACTTGGAGTCAGCTACTTTCACACTATGGGTTTTATCTGTGAGCCAATGTTTGCAACCCACCTTGTGATATAGGGGTTGATGCCTAGCTTAGTGAGTTTTTCTATGATCCCTGAGTGAGGAATGGTATCAAAGGCCTTGGCCAGATCAAATTAGGCTGTATAAACCAACTTGCCTTCATCCACAGCTCTGATGACTGACAAATATAAGTTGACCAGGTTGAGCAGGCATGATATACCCTTCACAAAACCAAACTGTGTGGGATCCAGAGTTTGGAGATTCCCTATATCCTTTTTTATTAGGTCCATAATGGTGCATTCCATAGCTTTGCATATCAGACTCGTCAGGCTAATGGGGTGATAGTTTCCAGGATCTGTAGTCACTCCTCCTTTGTGAAGAGGGATGTCTGTAGCAGTGTGCCATTCGGTAAGGACAAAGCCAGAGGTGAGGCAGTGACTGAACAGGGCACACAGGTGAGGTGCCAGTTCACTTTGTAGTTCATGTAGAACACAGCCATATATATTGTCAGGTCCCATATAAGCTGTATTCTTGGCCTTGAACAGTGCTGCAGCAGTAATACTGGGTGCCTGGCAATCTACAGGTATTATGATTGGTCCTTTGAGGGGAGGGGTAAAGTTGCCACTGAATCTGTAGGCCAGTATATTGGCAATATCTTTTGGCTCGGTATAGGAGGTACTGTTTTGCAGCAGCTCAGAGCAAATCTGGATATTCTTGCGGAGATTTTTTATATAACTATAGAAGGCCTTGTGGTTGTCTTTACTATCTGCTGCAATTATGTTTTCATAGCTAGCTTTAGAGGATTTGATGAGGGATCTCAACTTTTTGTTAAGGCTGATAAAGGAGTTTTTCCAGTCTTGGGACTTCACCTTATTCTGCATCAGTTTCTTCCTTCTGTTGTAGAGTTTGTTTATGGTAGGGGACCACTAGATTTGCTACCTTTTTTTTGAAGAGAGCATCTTGGTTCTATTGGATATTGCGAGATCCATGCATTTGTGTATGTGTATGATTTGGCAGTCATGCAACTATTCTCCATTTGCATGGGTGTCGAGAAGTTATCCAACTCTGTTTTTAAAAGCCCAAAGTTAGCTTTGGAGAACTTTTTTATGGTGGTTAACTTTGTGGGGTGAGGGGTGGGTTAGATGTGGATTTCCAAGGTGATTACTTTGTGGTCGGATCTAACCAGGGAGGAGTTGACTATTGGTGTAGAGCAATGGTCGCCCATGATAGTAATGACCAGGTCAAGGATGATGCTACCTCTAGAAGATGTAAGAAAGAGCTAGTCCAGGGCATTGGAATTAATGAATTCCAGGAAACGTTGGGCAAATGTGTTGGTTCATGAGTCATTTTCCCAGTTAATGGAAGGATAGTTGAAGTCACCCAGTATGAAAGTGTTAGGTTGGACCTTAATATTCTCCAGGGTGCTTAGGAAAGTAGAGTGTGACTCTTGGGACATGGTTGGGGACCTATAGCAGGCTACTGCATGAATCGCTGTCTTACCCAATTTTAGCTGTTCCTGAAGTATCTCTGTTGCATTATATTGGGCTACCAGTCTGGAGGTGTGTGCATCCTTTATGAATATGGAAACACCACCACCTTTGGAGCTTCAGTCCAAGTTCTGGGGCCGAAAGGTATGGAATGAGTTATAGCCTGGTGAAAATTTCATTTTATGGTTATAAACCAGGGTGCTGTTACTGTGATGCTTACTGTGATGGATCCAAAGTCTTCTTAAGACACTAGGTCTTGCTGGCTGGGTTTTGCTGAAATCAAGGTTTGGTTACAGTTGCATTCACAGTCTGTTGCATACAGAAACTTGCAGAATATACACTGATGAGAGAATATACTTTGCAGCACCAAACTCAGAGCAGTAACAAATAACTTTTTATAACAAACCACATGGACTAACGTTGCAGCTTCAGGTACTGTTCTACTTTACTTCTTTAACATGGATGATGTGAGAGATATAACATTTACCTCAGAACAAATGTGTCCCTACACGGATATCTCTAACATAACAAAATTAATACAGATCTTATATACTGTTCTAGTCACGCATACACATATAGATTTCCTCTTTGTATTCTATTTAGGGGAGTTACTCATCCTGTTGCATATGCTGACTTGATGATAACAATGTCACATTTTTGCTCTTTGTATGAGAGCAACTGTTCTTGTGCAAATGCTGACTTCAAACTTTTTTACTTAATGTCATATGATGCAGATTGTTTTCCTGTTTGTCCAGCCTTTAAGGAACCAGATTAGCTTTTTTCCTAGCAATGTGAAAATATACATCCTCTTTTTACATTTTTGCTCTTACTGACAATGTAATGCATACATAAGAGTTCAGTTTTTACATTTTTGCTGATTCTGTATGAAAACATGTCCATTAAGCAAGTTCATTATTTTTCAAGCCTCAGCCATTTAGTATAGATTCTAATCACATATTGCTAAACTTTATTTCTACATTTAAGCAAGCTTTATTTTATACCTTATTTATTTTGCATATTTGTAACAGAATTACTTTCAACCTTAAAACCTTGTTGAGCATATTCTTACAATTCCCTATTTTTATTTTAAAATATACTCAAAACACTTTATACTGATATGTAGTTTTGATTACATTATATAGAAAACACATTAAGAAACAAAACTTTTAGACTTCTTTTGATACAAGTCAAAATGCAATTTTACATGGCTAATACAATATATCAAGTATTACTACCAAAACTGAATGTATTTAACAACTTTTTCTTTTGCAGACTATTCTCTGAAAATATTCCATCAGTTATGAGCTGTGTGCTTTAATTTTATTTTTTAACTTGATTAATTTATTCTTTTGCAATCACAGAATTTAATTTATGACTTAGAACTCTTTTATTAACTCTTTGCAACTGTCGAATTAACTATTTACTTTTATTAATTATTTTATACCAAATGATTAGAGATAGACTAATATCTATAAGAGATAAGAACTATGTGTTACTCCAAGCATTTATACACTGCTGAAAATATACAGTTTCAATGTCATTTTAACCATAACATTGTGGTCATATCTCTGAACTGCCCATTAACATCATGGTAAAGTACTGAACTGGGCTTAGATAATAAATATTTGAATGTAATTATTTCAGTATATTTAATACTTGAGGATTTAAAAAACATGATTTATACACTAAAGAATGCTATGTGCATATTAGTCCATTAACTGTATGAATACAATATTTTAATATAATTTTCCTCTAACTGGGGTAACCAATACTTGTACAGATAAAATGATGGTCCAAAAACCAATAATAAGAATCTAACTTAAAACCAGTGATAATATTACAACTTGACAAATTACTTTTGAACTTATTACAATATACTCTGTACAGTATGTATTTACACAGTCTATTTGCTATTCATGCATTTCAGTCAAGTAGGTACCCTGGACCCATTTTTTTAAACATGGTTTTTCACACATATTCAGTACTAGACATTAATTTCATTTGTACTGAATTCTTTTGTATTTGTACATACAAAGACTGTAAAGTACATTTAATCTAATCTTACAAATGTACTAACATTAACATCAAGCAAAATCTTGGAAAATTCTTATGTCTCTTCAGAAGTATCTAGTGGAATTGCCACCAGAGGCAACTACATACCCAGCAATTACAAACATTCATGCTTTTGCATACCAACATTGTCTTGCCAAAAACATATAAAAAAATAGTGACCATTTTTGCTTAATTTTTACATATCTTTACTCTCTCTCTTGTATAGCTTTAATAAAGCAGTTTTAAATCATCTTGTGTATAGCTTTACAGTTTAACAGGTTGTAAATACAATTTAATAATAACTAGAATGATAGCTATTAGCAACTTGCAAAATATCTTATCCTGTCAGGTTTAATCCAGTATTTCTAATGCACTAATACCTGCTTTCCCCTCCTCCTAAAAGAGCATTGTCAAGAAGGATTGAGATATTATTTCTTCCTGTAGCTTTATTTTAGCTCCTTTTGCAATGCATACTGTTCACACAGTCAGTGTAAAACTGAGAAAGTATCCCTCCCCCTGTAGTACTGCACTATTGTTTATTTGCTTTAGACCTTTGTCTGATTTGATAATTTTTTGGCTGTTTTCAATGACAGAATATATTTTTCTGTTGCCTTTGCTGTCTACTACTACTACTAGTTATTTGTACCCCCCCCCTGTTTACTTTATTTGAACTGTATGTATACTATAACTAATCTGCTGGCTGTACTTGATGTAAATGAGTTTTTTACTTTTAACCTTTACCTGCAAACAGATTATCAGTGACATATATGCACAATTGTGATGTTTTATTATAATTACCAAATAGTGTTGCATGTGAACATTTTAACAATTATGTTTTAATAACAATACGTTTTTAGAAAAACTCAAGCTACTTGTTTGGCAATCAGTCTTATTTCTTATCTTATCTTTCCAACATTTCCTGTAACTATTCATCCAGTCTAGGAAGGTCTGAGCTCACATTTCAGACTCTGTAGATCATAGTTAACTCTTTTAGCATTTTTCCTTTAATCGTCTGTTAATACACTTGCAATTTAATAGTAAAATGCTGTTATAAAACACTTAGTATTATACTTGTGATTTGCATAACTATGCATTTATACTACATAACTAGCATTATTTTACAATTAACTTACATATTTTTTAACTTTTGATTTCAGTATGTTTTTATTTATTTAACTGCTCTGCCATTCATTTTACAAAGACTGCTTGACTAATACCCATCTGTGATTTTATTTCTTTTTAAAATTCAAAACTTTAACTGTTTGGTGTGGTGGTACTATACAATTATAAAAAAAATTGTAAAAAACAGATATTAGCTTAACTAACACATTTAAATTTACATTATTTATATTTGTTGTTATCTGCCTGTTATTCTTGTGCATTGTAACAGATGTACTTTAGATGAAAATAAAATACATGCATGTCAGTCTTGTGACTTTAAATCTTTATACAAGCATGTCAGTCTTGTAACTTTAAATCTTTACTTTTATTAACTATTTTTATTTGATTTTTATACACTAGAACTGTTTTGTATACCTTTTGACTATGCTATGAGAATGGCAGTTATTTGCTCTACCTTACTGTAGTACTGATAAATGTCTTACTTTAACTGAATGGAAGTTTTAAACATTTGAGAATGATTTGTCCAGATATTAGATCCTACCATCTAACCATTTTCAAAACACAAACATATTATAAAATATATCTCTTTTGTACAGATTAGCTGTAGTTTCCTGCTCTTCCCCAAAGTTCTCTTAAGCTCAGCTGTTGTATGGAGGAAGTAAGTCTCTGTCAGTTCAGCTAATGTATTTCCTTTATCCTGTAACTGCTGTTCAAGAGTTTCCTTATGGTCTGCCTGATATGTCTCGGGAGCCAGTTCTGCTGAATCTGAAGCTCCTATACACTTTTGAAAAAATGTTTGTATAACTTGTCTAAGATTCCTGAGCTCATTGTGTCTGTCTCTTAGAAGTTTATTACATTCTTCTATAACAAAATATACTAGAGGTCCTGTCAGTAACTGATTTGACTCCTGTTGTAACTCTGAAATAAACCTTTTACATGTGGTGACAGGACATAACTGTTCAACATCTGAATATAATGGAAACACTTTATGGCATGGCACACAAATGCAGTTTCTGTTGAATAACACAATAAACATTTGTCATACCATACATGGTTTTCTTTGAGATATCAGTCAAATATTGTAATACATTTGCATAATGTCTTACTATAAACTTGCCCTAATAAGGTTTTACATTTACTAATGTGCAGTGTATGCCAACATTGCAATTTACTAAAGCTTGGCTTACACCTGCTTGTAAGGACTATTAGCATCCTTACTAAAAATGTGACATAGAAAAAAGTCTTACCAGTTAGCAAAAAAAAAAAAACAGATGATCAGGCTGTTGTTGCTGATGGCTGGAAATTTTTCAGAGTCACTCAAGAAGCTGGGGAAACACAACATGCAGTGAGATGCTGTGAAAGTAGATGACCACCTTTTCTTGAAGAATTAATGGCACTGCAACTTTCCTGGACTTCAGGCTCAATCTGGATTCAGACGTCTGAAAAACTTTACTATTGCAAGCTGCATAAACTGGAGTACTTCTGTTTAGGATTTACACATACGTACAAATGTTAGTTACTGCAATTTGACTGAAGTGACCCTCTGCAGGGCTTACCCTTCCCACTGTGTTTGAATGTAGGTAGGCTCGCCATTGAAAAATTAATTTTATGGTTCTAAACCAGGGGGCTGTTACTGTGATGCTTACTGTGATGGATCCAAAGTCTTCTTAAGACACAAGGTTTTGCTGGTTGGGTTTTGCTGAAATCAGTCTGGTTATAGTTGCATTCACAGTCTGTTGCATACAGAAACTTGCAGAATATACACTGATGAGAGAATATACTTTGCAGCACCAAACTCAGAGCAGTAACAAATAACTTTTTATAACAAACCACACGGACTAACATTGCAGCTTCAGGTACTGCTCTACTTTACTTCTTTAACATGGATGATGTGAGAGATATAACATTTACCTCGGACCAAATGTGTCCCTACACAGATATCTGTAACATAACTGAATTAATACCGATCTTATATACTGTTCTATTCATGCACACACATAAAGATTTCCTCTTCATATTCTATTTTGGAGAATTGCTCATCCTGTTGCATATGCTGACTTGATGATAACAATGTCACATTTTTGCTTTTTGTATGAGAGCATCTGTTCTTGTGCAAATGCTGACTTCAAACTTTTTTACTTAACAATGTCATATGATGCAGATTGTTTTCCTGCTTGTCCAGCCTTTAAGGAACCAGATTAGCTTTTTTTCCTAGCAATGTGAAAACTTACATCCTATTTTTACATTTTTGCTCCTACTGACACTGTAATGCATACATAAGAGGTCAGTTTTTACATTTTTGCTGATTCTGTATGAAAACATGTCCATTAAGCAAGATCCTTATTTTTCAAGCCACAGTCATTTAGTATGGATGCTAATCACATTGCTAAACGTTATTTCTACATTTAAGCAAGCTTTATTTTATACCTTATTTATTTTGCATAGTTGTAACAGAATTACTTTCAACCTTAAAACCTTGTTGAGCATATTCTTACACCTGGTAGTGCAGGAGTGTTTTCTGCTGCTTTGAACCAGGTGTCAAATGTCAATGTTCTCCATTTTAAGGAGTGCTTCGAGTGAGTGCATTTTGAGAGTTAGACTTCTAGTATTGAGCAGCATGACCCTCAGATTGCATTTGTTTGTTGCTGTTACAGTGGCAATTTGGCCTTTGGAGCACAGCCTAAAAAAGGCACTATAGGGGTGGCAAGAGCCTTACCCAGTATCCTGAAGCCCAGGGGTGACAGATGCAGGCCATATCTGGCAAAGCATCGAGGTCTGTCAATCATGTCATCCCAAGAAGACAGATATTGTATCCCCTTGGAATGACACCAGAAAGATAGCCAATTCTTGAAATCAATCATTTTCTGCTTCTACTGTGGTATAATTCTGGGTAACAGTAGGATGCTGCTCAGGGCTAGAGTCACACCCACCTAGGCTACATAATCTAAGAGCTCCTCTATGGCTTTTTTCATGTAGTCCAGGGAGGTATGTCGCAGGTCATTCACACCCACATGTACAATGACAGAGTCATATTTCTACCTGTTGTTGAGGGACCTGTGTGAGTGCATTATGTGGCAGGTAATGGCACATGACAGGCAGCTGACTGTTACTTTCTCCTTATTCAACCTAGTAAGTGGGACATCAGTGTGCCTCACTATCGAGGCACCTATGACTAGTGTGTTGGGCATGCTATTTTGCCTTAAGGGCTTTGTTTGACTCTGTTTAGGAGAGTTATGTGTCTCATGATTAGTACTGTGTTGTGGTGGTCGAGTACATTTTGGGCTTGGAGGCCTCTGCTGTTTGGGTAGATTTCTGTTGAGACCCTCTGTGACGCTGGGTGTGTGGTTTGTGTTTTTATGTGAAGGCAGTGCTGGCATGTGTTCTGGAGGGCTATGTCTTCTATGTGGTGGGGTGCAAGTGTTGACCTTCTCCTCTTGACCAGCTATTCCGGTCTTGGTTGGAGAGTGCATGGCTTCCAATTTGGATATATAAGTGCATCTCTCACCAGTCTGAGTGTTGGGAGGTAAGAGGAGAGGGTTGTCAGTGTACCTGAGGCAGTTGCTACATTGCCTGCGGATGCCCAAGTTCATCAGGTTAATAGGAGAAAGCACAGGGAACTGACCTTTAGACATGCCTGGAGGGGTGGGCATTAATAATAAGTACTGGAGCTGTTTCCTTGTCGAATATTTAGTGTTGTTAGCACCTTTGTGTGCTACATTAATTGCTACAAGAAGTCTGGTAAAGTGCTAGACTAATAAGCTAGTAAAAGTGCAAGAGAGGAGAGAACTAGCAGATCTAAGGGGGAAATTGAAGAGCAGACTTTTTGGCACTGCTCAGAAGCTTATAAACAGTCCTGGATACAGCAAATCTGGACTAGACTAGTTACAGGAAAGGCAGGAAACAAGCGCAAATGCATTAGATGTGTTAGAGGTCTTAGATGAAATCAGCTTATGGATGAAGTTGTATTTATATGGTCACAAGTGGAGCTTCTTTGCACATTGGTGGTACATTTTACTGGTAATGATTTGGGAATAATTCCTAAGAAGCAGTTGGTGTATAGGGTAAGGGGGGATCTGGTTATGTTGCAGAGGTTATATCCAGGCATGTGTATTGCATGGTTGAAGATAGTATCACACTTGTGTTGGAGGAAAGCCAATAGTTGGAGCTTGAATGAACAGCATCCATACCACTTCTCACAATCAAAGAGTCATATTGTAATTAGAAGCATTGAGCTAACATCCAATTTCTGCCTTGAACATGTGTGAAACTGTCAAAACTATTTAAAAACTTCTTGAGATAATCATTGTGTATTGAGTCTTAGAAAGCTAACACCTGAAGTGTCTTTGTATCTGTTATAAAGTATATAAATATGTAATTCTGGGAACTATTTACTCTTAATTAAAATCTAATTTACATTTGTCTCAGTCCCCTCCAATAAGACACATTACACCAAAATGACATTTGCGACCTTTATTAACTTCCAGCATAACTTTATTGCATCACTTCAAATGTTAATCATAACACAAATAACCTTGTAATCACAACTCAAGGCAGAAATTAGAGCTAGCTCAACCAGCTTAGAAAGGATTTAGGGTAGTCATTACGTTGCTTTTGCTATTGTGTTTGCGACAATACTTTGCTCTAGAAATTTACTGTGTATAACCCATACAAGACTATGCTTCTAATTACAACATCACTTACTATTATTCAAATATATAATGGTTGTTTTCTCTTAGCATTATCTGCTTTGACTTCAAATAAAAATGGAATTTCCTTGCGGGAAATTCCTAATAGGTAAATAAATAATATATTATTGCAAGGTCATTGCTCACAACATTGTTCACATTTCTGTGGAAAATGTGAGAAAGTCCTTTCTTTAGATAAGCAAGATAATATTACAAGATTACTGAACATCTTAGCTTGAATGGGAAAACATATCCACAGAGTAAAATCCTCCATTCACCTTATTTTGAACCTGAATATTGTGAAAAAAAATATGGAATTCAGATAGTGGGAAAGGACATTTTGACCGACAGGAGATTCAGCTGTCATCAACTTATAGTGAAATGTATAACCAGATATCAAATACAAGTTCTCATACATAAAGTTTCCATTCCTGTTGTTGTGTTTCCTATACTTAAATTCCAAAACCAAAGGAAAATAAAATATGCACAAGATGATTAATAGAATCATGGGTGAGTTTTTGCTAAATATAAAAAAATCTCAGCAATAAACTAGGTGATAAGAGTAGTTTCACTCTACTTAGAGGATGTTGATATATGTGCCATCACTTAAATATGGTTTTAGCATCCAAAATTTGTATAAAAATCTGCAGGGTATATCTCAATTCATTATTTCAGATACAATGGGATAAGTGATGGAGTCAGTGTAATTATAAATGAACACCTAAAGGTTCAAAGCCAAGAAAACAACTGATGATCAGAAGCAAATCTTAAAATACTAAATATTATCGCATTAAATACAGGAATCTACTGTACGTTGAGGGTTAGGGCTATGTCTACTGTAAAAGATGCTGGATTTCTGACTAAACCCAGGTTATAAAAATCATTGAACATGTTTTTTAAGGTAGATTTTAGGTTCCTAGACCTTGATTGGTAAACTATTTAGTGATAAATAAATAAGCTCATATATTACTTGACTATGCTAAGCAAAACATTTTGGAACAAGAGTACAAATTCCAGCTGGGGATGGCAAAATTTTAGATACCATATTGACAAACTTGGGATGTTTCTACTCCTATCAATGGTTAATACAGGTCGTAAAATCATCATTGTTAAACAGTGATGGAAATTAAATTCAGTCAGAAATAATGTAACCTTCCTAAACATTACCAACGGAAACCGTGTTGCAAGAAATTATATACTTATGGCAACAGACTGGGATACTATTCTGATTGGCCCATGTAAGTCTGCTCAGGATACTGTCAATGAGTACTATATCATTAATTTAAGCTGTCAAGCACACCTCATGTAACTCATATAATACACAGATGAATTCAACAAAAATTCTAAAAATTAATAGGCTAGCTTTCAAAAACTGGTGCAAGCATAAAAACAAGTTTTGATTAAATAAAATGTAAAAACTGTTAACTTTTTTATCAAATCCTCCAGATCAAGCTACAAACTGTTTAATCTCAGAGGTTGTTAGCAATAATGGAGTTTTTTTAATTGCATGAAACATTTGAAATTAAACATTATTATAAATGCTGTGCATTGTCATGAACAGTAAAGTAATGACCCAGCCCTAGGATACAATGAATATATTTGCAGAAAATAAAAAAAAAAATAATAAATCTGCAAACTTCTCAATAAGCACATTTATACACTACAGAGACAAAGTAGCACTTACATTTTATAAATTTGCAGGTATGATAAATTATGTTATTTGTAATATTAACAATTCACTTCCATGGGAGCAAAAAACACACTTGGAATTTTCCTATACAGAATCAACAACAAATGAATAAAACACATATCAATCATACTAAAGCAAAATGTATAATGAAACATCTCTGAACTATGTTAACATGGATGCAGTGGTACCAATTATTCTGCACAGAGAATGACCGACAAGTTGAATGCATTAAAAGCAAATTTAAGTCTATTACAGTGAAAAACACTGATTAAACAACAGGTCAGAACATGTCAGTTTGAGAAGATTGTCTCTTTAATGAATGGAGGTTAGCAGTGGTAATTTAGAGGGATCTGTAATGGAGCTATTGTTTTTTGTACTGATTTCCTCAGGTACAAAAGTTGCAAGATAACTGCAAAAATCATAATATAGCTCAAAATGTGATGAATTAATAAAGATGTATAAAAAATGCCTTCATAAAAGATCTAACAACGGCACATAGCAATGTAATCTTTCACTACTGTATACTGATTAGAGTCAGAAATGCATATGCTATAAGCCATCTAATTCGTAACTACACGTGTAGTTACTCCAAGGAGATCATTGCACCAATTTCAGTTTCACTGAGGTAACATGCATTTTATTTCCTTCAGTCATCCTTCCAGAAACAAATTGAAAATATTCAAATATTCATTGCTACAGCTGAAAAGCTATTCATAAAGACTCCAACAACTGTCATAATATTCTGTTTATTTTAAATTACTTAGAGATGGCCCCTGTCTGGTCAATAAGATAATGTCTGCTTTGGTTCTCTATGAAAGTATGTGTCTGAAACACATCAGAGGGGAAGCAGACACTGGCTTAGGGAAAATAAGACTAAATATAAATATCAATAATAGAGAAAAAATGATAGACAGAGAGAAAGCCTGCAGGACTGCAACTTTATCAGGCAAGGAGATCATGAAGACCCAGCCTCATAATGCTGATGCTGGAAAAGTGCTCAGTGTATTTTATCAGTTGACTCTAGTGTGGACATAGCAGTGCAGTAACAAAATATGATTACAAGTTAAAGAAACTGGTGCAGGCAATCATGAACCTCAGTCTGTGGTGGAACAATGGTCAGAGGCAGCCTATAAATGTCCTGAGCCTACATATCACCTTAGAATGATCTTAATGTTCCAAAAACATGTCAGACATATTTGAGATATATGGCTACGCTTAAAACGCACCCATGTGGTCATTAGCCTGATATGCACCTATAAGAAGATAAAGATGCAAAATGGCTTCCTCATGAACTAGGCTAAACATACATCGCTTAAAGAATGGTAGCCAGCCGACTACTCTGAAGATCTTTGGTTTACCTGATAATATTAAGGGTGATAATACCATGGATCCCAGCTTTGTTTGACAGGATGATCGGGCATTTTAAAAAATTACTGAGTTCATAGAATGTTTGACTTTAAATCTGTCCCTACCCTACCAAACCATCTATGTAGCCTGTATTTATTTATTTATTTTTACTGTGCAGGAAGAAATAGCAAGTACTTAAGTCAGTGTGGGAAGTTAGTCCTGTATTTTATAATGAATCTCACATAAGGTTTGAGCATTTCTTCTGTAAGATGGTCACTGTGAAGAGTGCACTACAAGAGGCACTGAGTATTACTGCAAACTCCTAAAACAAATAGGTGGTTTATCACTGCTTTTATCTTACACTCCAAATGCTGATAAATGAGGTATTTGGTAGCAGTTTAGTTTTCAGAAAGAGCAGGGGAAGGGTCGATTTTTTTTGTGCTATTACTAGAAGAATTTAGAACAGAATGCAATACCTTGTTGAAAGCAACTGACTGAATTGCTGACCATCTCCAACTAAATCTCCTTTACTAAGCTGAATATGTCACCACTGGATTCATAGCTGGAAAATGATGGGGATACCCAACCATAGACTGACATTTTATATCAGGAACAGAAATGCGTAACCAGTATGGCAGCCCAGCTTACTGTAACATGGGCTGATCGCTAACATTTCAAATTTGCCTGACTTATTTGTATTAGCAAGTATAAGAGCTTGGAGCACTATTGAAAAGAAAACATTTGATAAACAAGCAAGTGAGCAAAGGTAACACATGCTTTGTCCACATATTCTCCAGTAGCATGGCCAGAAACTAGAGTCAATATATGAATCAGGGATGGACCTCTTGTTTTACTATTGCAAGAACACATAAGTTCTTGATTCTTACATGGCCTTACATAGCAGGTGTTTGTAATAGGAACTTTCCATTAGAATGTAATGGTAACTTACCTTTGTGATATTTACTATGCTGCTACCTAGTTCTTCATCTTAGTTCTAGTAATACTGATCTATATGTAAACAGGACTGATACTGGGGATTACTTTTTGGATAGTTTGTTAGTTTATAGAGATGAGGTTGCTCTATTACTGACACTGCAGTGCAGCATAAGGGGGATGGGGGTGCTGCCCTCCTGAGTGTGTCACCCTTTGGATGAGATGTTAAACCAAGGTCCATTCTGCCTGAATTGATGGTAGCTCAGGTGGTGTAAATAATCCCATGGCACTTATTAAAAGGAGTAGGGTTCCATTATCTTACAAAACATAAACACATTATTTCCAGGCACAGGTACACACATTTCCATTTGTTACTATTTATCATTTTTTCCTATAACATCCTCATTGATGCTCTGTCTTTCACAATCATAATATAAATGTTCAAAATATACCCAGTGGTGTAAAGCATCACTCTAGATGAGTTTCACTGTTGAAGTGACAGCTTCACCACATATGCAAAAATGGGGAAAAAGGAGGTTGTGGATAGATGAATGGATGTCACAAAATCCATTTCCCATTAAACAAAATGTCATTCAATTTTTCATTCCCAGTAACCCATATTGCATAAAATAAATTCTTATCCACCCTTCTCACATATTCTTTCTTCTTGTTCTTATAATATTCATATATAATCATATTCATATCTATATCATTTATGTCATTAATATTCTCAAAACATTCTTCACCTAGCTTCTTCCAGAGTCTCACCACTCTGGTACATTAAAAGAACATGTCCTGTTGTATCTTTCTCCACATAAAATAAACATCATATTTCAGCTTTCTTTTCATATGGCCTATTCCCCTGTAGTGGTAACTTACTTATTACCAATCTCTATAGGAAATCCTGACACTCTCGTATCTTGGTACTCCCCTTTTTCCTGACATTAATGGCTTTTAATCACTACTTCTGGTAAAAATTTTCCATGGCTTTATATTAGAATATTGTTTCATCACATTACTATACCAGCTTCTCTATCTGTCTCTTCAGTGTTGGCCATATTAATAGAAATATTGACAAATAATGGAAAATTTCTTAGTTTTTTTAGTGATTTTCAGTCTGGCTTTTTCAGAAATTCACAAAATCATTTCAGTTTGCTAATTCTTTAAGAAAAAACTGTTTAGCATAAAATTACTACCCGTTACTTACCTACTTAAAGAGAAATTATATCATAATGGTGTGGCAACATAGTCTTAAAAATGGGTACATTTGCTGATGTAATACCACAGAAGCATGTAAAAGCTGAGATTCTGCTCAAAGTAGGTGTTCCTGGATCAGAAATCATCAAGAAGTTTGGAGTTAGTTAGCCATTTGCCAGTTAAATTTAGAAGAACCTGAATACCGATGAAGGGTTGTCACCCAGACATTCTGGCAGATGTAGTCACAAAAGGTCCACAACTCCTTGGGATGATTTGTATCTGATCAGAGAATGTCATAAGAACTGCGAGGATTCAGTAAACAGCTGCAGGGTCTGTAACAACAGGGTGTTACAATGAGTTCCAGAACTGTTTGACAGAGACTTCTTGATGCTGGGCTTCGAGATTACAAACCTTTGAGAAACAGAAATTGTCCAAACAAATGAAGGCAAAAAGATTGCGCTGAGTGAAAGAGTTTCAAAACTGGTCAGTAAAAGTTTGGGAATGGGTTGTTTTCAGTGACAAGAGCATAATACAGTGTTTGGATTTGCAAGTACAATATGTCAGATGACAATCTGGAGAGCAGACGAGGGGTAATTGTATTGTTCAGCACATCAAGCACCCCACTCAAGTGATGGCGTGGAGTGTTATGAGTATCTTTGGAACAAGTCAGCTCTACATTGTTCAGGGAAACATAAAGGAGAAACAGTACAGAACTGTACTACAGCAACATCTTCTCCCTCAGTTGTGTGAATATGCAAAGAATAAGGGATTTACCAAGACAAGGGACTTCATCTTCATGCACAATGGTGCTGCATGTCACAAAGGTTGACAAGTGACAAGTTTCTTTGAGGTCCATGGTAATGAAGTGTTAAAATGGTCAGGTAACAGTCCAGATATGAATACAATAGAAAACTTGTGGGCTATTCTGAAGTCAGAGATGAAGAAAAAGACCATAACAAACAATCAGCAACTAACCAAAAAACTCATTTCAGCTTGGGCGTGCAATGCCTCTATGACTGAATAATGTCGTGAACTTGTTCATTCTATGCCTCAATGAGTTAAATCCTTGACAAATGCCAAAGGGTCATTCACAAAATATTAGAACATTGTACTAGAACATTTTCTTATATAACATGCATTATATTGTTTGTCATTTCATATACTTGTATTGAGTTAAATGGTGGAACAACAATAAAAACAAAAATCAAAACAATAAAAACACCAATTTCTATTAATTTGGCTAACACTGTATATCATCAAATTCTTCCATGTTAATACATTTTCTTGATCATTTTTAAATTCTTCATTTGCATAATATTTGTTTTCTATTTTTCTTATTCTCATCATCTCCCAGAACTTCTTGTACTTTTATTTAAACATTCTTACTATTAATTTCTCATTGTCTTCCTTTACCTACTTTAATACTCTGTACAAGTTTAAAGAATCAGAATAAACAATTGAATTAAGAAAAATACAACCCCCCTTCATCTTCACTTATGACAAACACATCTCTTTTTACTGGGTTTAATTTTGAACTCCATGTGAAGATAGATGAAGGCTGCCAGCCTAGCCAGACAGAATTTTGTAGATAATTCTGTCATTTGTAAATATTAATGTAAGCCACAGGCTTGTTCTCTTAAATGTAAAAAGACTGCATTGGATCTTGAACTGCAAAAATGTAACAACAGTGCACTCTGCTGTAAGAAAACTAAGTCAAGTATTTTATGACTGTCTTTGATGTCAAAATTCGGAGCTGATATGTCTAGAGGGAGGCATCCTGCCTATTGTTTTAAGACCAGAGTTAATGGCTAGATTTTGCATGTATAAATGTCCTTTACTGCTCTGGTTTCTGACCAGGTGTAAAGAATGTAAATGTAGTTTCTGTTAGCCTGGGAACACCAGAGAAGTGTGAAGAATGTTGTCATGTGAAGCAGCTCTGTGTTATCAATTTAAAGAGAGAGAATCAGAGAGCTCAGAACATTTTGTCTTGAGAACATCCAACATCACCAGCACTGCCTGTTTCTATATGTAAGTTATTTTAGAATTGTGTTTTCTCTTAGATATAGCTAGGAAATAGGAAGATTAGACTAGTCTGTTTTTCTGTGATGTCAGAACTTTTCTATGGCATTATTTTAAGTATTTCTCTGTGATCTCTGAACTCTTGACTAGCACTGTGTAGTAAAAAGTATCTTCTTGTGTTTTTATTATTTATTATTAAATATTTTTAAACCTTTCAACTGTGGCTGTTTTGTATACAGATAATTTAAGCTCTAAGCATACATTGCATGTATATTGTGATACTGTACCAAGTCACTCTAATAAGCCTTGACTGTTCAGTCACACTTACCATTTGGATAATAATATTGCACAGTAATAATTGGACACCCTTTCAGAAGAGCCTTTGAATAGCTAATATTAGTGGGTGGTGGCAGTTGGTACTACCTTTTAGACTGGGCAGAAAAGGGCACAGCTGGAGAACCTGTGTTAGCCTTCCCCAGGAGTGTATGTGTGGTTGTATATAACTCTTATCTCAAAGCGTGTGTGTGTGTGTGCGTGTGCATGTGTGTGCATGTGTGTGCATGTGTGTGTGTGTGTGTGTGTGTGTGTGTGTGTGTGTGTGTGTGTGTGTGTGTGTGTGTGTCAGCTACTTGGGAAGGGACACAAAGCACTGGTTGGACAGAGAGGGTGCTGGAGGTTTTAACTTGCCCACTAGGCTGAGATCAGGACCCTATAGCTGTGCCAGTGGGGAGTCTTACTGGGGACCTGGAGAGAAGGGGAGAAACCAGCCCCAGACCGACTGTGATCTCTGTGTGCTCTTAAGGGAAACTGCCCTTTACTGTGTGTGTATTTATTATCCTTTTCCCTATATGGACGCCCCTCACTGGTGTTAGTGGTGAGGATTGAGGCTCCTTGATTGCTGGGCCAGTGCACAGGCATCACACCTCATATGAAAGAAAACACCAAATGCACAATTTCCTTTTCATATATATTTTTTTGGGAGGGATCATATAAACATTTGAAACAGATGCTATGTTTCCATTAATACAGAATTCACAGGATAACGTTTTTACTGAATGCTAATCTATACGTCCTCCACAGAGGGAATATTTCTTTAATTTCTTTTATCAGACACTCCCGTTACATCATAATTGTATCTCTAGCAAAAGACAAACTCATTCATTGAATAATATACCCCCCCCCAATTTTCATCACATCACTAAAACCCTTACTTTTTATCTTTACTCAGGGTCATTTTCATTTCATTTAAATATCCATTCAGAAACGTTCAAAACTTCCTTTATCCATATTTTGTTTTTTTCTTAATATAACTGTATTGTCAGTGTATGTTAAAACTACTTGAATCACCACCTCCTTTTGCGTCACATTTTTATCGTCTTTCATTCTATAAGCTACTTTACTCACATTCATATTCATCACCATTGCAAACAGTATTTCACTCATGGAACACCGTTGTCTTTATACTAGAATTCATGCATATTTTTAACACAGCCACCCATTCACTAACACTCTCACTTTATTGTTCTGATATGCCAACATACACACTCTCATAATTCTATTACCTGTTCTATACTTCTCCATAATATCCTACAAAGCCTCATGTCCTACTGTATCAGATGTCTTGCTAATATCAGCTACCATAAGTTTCACATGCTCCCTTTTACTTATAAACATCCACAATTTCTGTCACAACCAATAACAATTCTTGACATCCCTTCCTTATATAACATCTATACTTTTCCCATAATATCTCTCATTCTTTCTTCCATTCTCCTCTGTGTTATAGGCTCATAGCTGAGTACTAGGCTAACTGCCTTTGTGGGCCATTTTAATCCTAGCCAGTTAACCCATTTGAGAATCAAACCCTGCACCTTATATCTGTATGATAAACATCTTAGACATTTTGCCAACCCCATCTCATCTTTATTCCACATAAATTGTAATATCCCCTACATGACTGGCATAAATTCTAAACTTCCATCTCTTGATGATTATTTATGTGCCCTATGGATTTGCTAATTTGTTGTGGAGCCACTAAAGTGTTTTCTGTCTGTTGTCCTTCTGCATGGTTGCCATTATATTGCTGTGTAAGGTAAGGAGAAAAAGCCATAGTTCCTACATATAAGTGCATATTGGTATTAATATGGGCAGAATCACTGCTCTGTTCTCTGTATCTGCTATCTTAGCTCTACCTCTAAAGGCTGATAATGCCTTAGCATTGTGGATGGTTGTTTTCTCAATAGGTAAATAGTTGCTGATTAGTACTGCACCACCAGTCAATGCTATTTTAAAGAATTTTGTTAGACAGAATAAATTGTAAAATGTGTTCATGGATGTTCTGGATATGAAATACACAGTTTAAATGATTCAGCTGTTCTCACTCAGTGCGGCTTCTTAAAATGGCATTCTTAAGGCTGACTTGTTCTAGTACCTCCTGCCTATTCTCTACTAGGCAATGCTTATGTGTAAAGCAAAAAATAACAAGTTGCATCTTCCCTGTTTGTTTCATCACAGAGATGTGCAGCTATTCTTAGTCTACAATCACTGCTAGCTATTTATTGAAAGACGCGAGGGAATGTTTGATGCTGTCTAGACCACTAGCCCTCCCCTATGCATTCAGGAAATGGGACTCTGCACTTCCCCCAGCTCCCTAAGCCCAAGCAGCACTGAACGAAAAGATTACTAAAAATGTAAAACTTATGAAAGTGCAAGGTATAGCTATAACATCTAAGTTCCTGCTAGGGTACTATACATTTCTCAAACTGTAGTAAGTGGTATCACTGCCAAACCAACTGCTGACAAAAAATGAAGTTGCTCACTACTGGCTTCTGATTTAAATAGCCATGGGAATATCTGATGTTAAGTGTGCCATGAGCCTGCCCATATACCTAGACAAAGCTCTGCACTGCTCAGGAAACAGGACACTACACATTCACCTGCTCCCTAAGTACAAACAACATGAAAGCAAAGGACTACTGACATTTTAAAACTTAACAAAAGGATAGGGTAAAGATATAACATCCAAGTTGCAATCAACTACACTTATCCTAGCTACATTAACTGCACATATTGCTGTTTGCAAGACAATGCTAAGACAGAAGATTTATTACTGGTCTTGATTGACAAAGAGCTTCTCAGATTATATTGATAGTTCTCATACTTTGTTTAGAAGATTTTGTTTAATTAAATGATAAACATGGTATAAACTTAATTTACCACAGTCGTACAGAACACCACTGAGGTGATACTCACACAGGTGTGTTAACTCTTCCCCCTGTGTATGTATGCCAACAAAATGTCTGAGTAAACCTCTAGAACAGAAGAAGATGACTGGGGTACCATTTGTGGTCTCCATATATTTATAATGATATTAATTTAGCAATCAAAATTATTTTGTTAACTGGACAGTCTAAGCTTATATGAGCTGATTTACAACTGCATGCAGATGGGTTGGTTTTCCAGTTATGTAAATTAATTATTACTATAAACATGAAAGCATTATCATGTATGTCATTTGTCATTCACATATATATTTATCTAACTACCTGTCATGTCTAACTCACTCCTGTAGAACTTGTACTACATGTTACAGTGCACTAATATGCTTTGAGTTATTTGACCCTGGTCATAGCTAAAAAAAAAAACAGTCTGGGAATCAAGTTTGTTACTTTATTCTCAACATAAAATAGAAAAATGAACCAATTTTATTCTTACGCCTGCAGTACAAGAACAATTGTTCTAAATCCGTGATCATGGAATAATCGCTCATTACAACCTCATTATATTAGCTTCTTCTAGCTCACTTCCATCCAGTTAACATTCAATACATAACCTCTTTTCTCTTTTACCTAGAATAGCAACCTTTGATTCGTAAACTCAATTATCTGTTTATCTGTCTTCTCAAGAGGTTTAATTCTTTCAAAGGTAAGTTACAGACATCCTGGGAGGGGTACTGATAGATTTGTAAGCAAACTTCTATGTTTTTATCAGGAAGGAGAGGAGATCAGAGATCATTTCTGAAAATATATTTTGTAAGGATTTTTATGAATGCTTTAAGTATTATGTTGCAGAAATGTATATTTCAGAATTATTGGAAATGCCAAAATAAATACCAAGTAAATACAAAACATATGCTCATCAAACATTAACAATTGTATTGTCACATAACTGAA
Source organism: Protopterus annectens (assembly GCF_019279795.1). Taxonomy (NCBI): domain Eukaryota; kingdom Metazoa; phylum Chordata; order Ceratodontiformes; family Protopteridae; genus Protopterus; species Protopterus annectens. The sequence continues at coordinate 147,105,538 of NC_056729.1, forward strand.
AATGTCAAAATACATATGGATTACTCTGACACAGCTTTTAGACACTGATCTCAACAGACATCACAGATAAAAATAGTTACGAATTATTAGATAAGTCATAGCTGAGCAATTACAGACTATAGTGAGAAACGTGACAAAGAAATGAAATAGCAAAACTGGAAATAGATAAGATGAAATATATGCAAGACCATATGAGACTGCAAAAAACATCCTTGAACAGTCTGTGAAATACACTGGAATTCTGATAACATGTAGTGTATTCATATATGTGCAACTTTACTCATATGTAACTATCATAACGAAACGTATGGAATACTGTATCCCAAAAGTATAAAATAATTGCAATGACTGATTAAAAACAAGTAGTAAAGCCAATAAAACATTATCACAAGTTATTGCTCAGTATTATGAGAAGGTGTTACATTCAAAAAGAAAGGAAGATGAAATGTTAACAGTAATGTCATATCACCACCTACTGATGGAATATGTACTCTTCCAGAGCAAATTTCTAATTTTTTTAAAATAAAGTTAAAATAATGTATTTTCAATGAACACACAATTGATTATATCCTGCACTGATTTTATAAAACATGTTGCTTGGTACCCAGTAAATATACAGGTGCTGTATTGCATGTTCCAGTGTATTAATGTGCAATGTGATTTATAGTTGTAGCCTGAGTTAAGCCTTCAAGCTTTCTTTTTCAGGTAGGCAGTGTAGAATTTCACTGATATGTTCATTCTAAAGTAATCTTAGAGGCAGTTAAAGTGAAGTAAGCTTTATAATACTGAGAAGGAAGCACATAGACATAATGAGACTGTAAGTGAAAATAGCCCTTACAGGTTGAGATACACTATTTGTGCTGTACAGCTGCAAAAGCAATTGGGTACGTTAAGCCTGTCAGTGCACGGGCAGCCCATAAGAGACACTAGCTGAAATTCTTTTTTAGTCAATATCCATTTTCAGAAACAATTCCAGACAGATACTGTAATGAAGCTGTGAGCAGAATGAATGTTTCTGGTTGGTGACTTCAGTACAGTTAAAAGGCCGACATTGTCATTTCAGCTCTAAAGGAAAGACACTGAGTGGTATTCATACTACAGCAATTTACAGTTATGAAGTGGTTATTGCTGAGTCCTGCCTCTATGCATATATGCAAATTAGCTAAACACCAGGAATTAGCAATAACTTCAACAACTGGCAAAGTTTCTGGTGTCATTCTAAGGGGATCCAGTATCTGTCTGCCTGGGATGACATGATTGACAGACCTTGATGCTTGGACAAAGACAGCCTGCATCTGTCACCACTGGAATTCCAGATACTGGCCAAGGCTCTTGCCACCTCTTTAGTGCCTTTTTTAGGCAATGTCCTAAAGACCAAATTACCACCATAACAGCTACAGGTAAATGCAATCTGAGGGTCATGCTACTCAACGCTAGAAGTCTAAATCACAATATGCACTCGCTGAAGCACTCCTCAAAATGGAGAATATCAGCATATGCAGTAACAGAGACCTGGTTCAAAGCAGCAGAAAGCACCCCTGCACTACCAGGTTACAAATCATTCCACATCTTTCAGCGCCAGAATTTGGACCGAAGCTCTAAAGGTGGTGGTGTCTCCATATTCATAAAGGATATGTACACCTCCAGACTAGTAGCCCAACATAATGCATCAGAGATACTACAGGTACAACTAACACTGGGTAAGACTGCGATTCAGGTTGTAGCCTGCTATAGATCCCCTACCATGTTGCAAGACTCTCACTCCACGTTCCTAAGCACCCTGGAAAATATTAAGGTCCAACCCAACACCCTCATACTGGGTGACTTCAACTACCTTTCCATTAACTGGGAAAACTACTCATGTACCAACGCACTTGCCCAACATTTCCTGGAATTCATTAATTCCAATGCCCTGTATCAGCTCATTCTTACCCCCACCAGAGGTAGCAACATCCTTGTCCTGGTTATTACTAACATGGGTGACTGTTGCTCTACACTATTAGTCAACTCCTTCATGGTGAGATCTGACCACAAACTAATCGCCATGGAAATCCACATCCCACCCACACCCCCAGCAAAGGTAACCACCATAAAAAACTTCTCTAAAGCCAACTTTGGGCTTCTAAAAACAGAGATGGCTAACTTCATGATGTCCATGCAAATGGAGAATAGAAGCATGGCTGCTGAATCATACACCAGAGCAGTGTACGAACACGTACACAAATGCATGGAACTGGCCATACCCAATAGAACCAAGACACTTTCCTCCAAAAAGAAGGAAGAAACTGTTGCAGAAAAAGGTAAAGTTCCAAGACTGGAAAAACTCCCTTGTTAGCCTCAGCAAAGAGTTGAGATCCCTCATCAAATCCCCTAAAGCTAGCTATGAAAATAGAATTGCAGCAAATACTAAAGACAGCCACAAGGCCTTCTGTAGTTATGTCCAGAACCTACATGGCAATACCCAGATCTGCCCTGAGCTACTGCATAATTTAGTGGGAGGTTGGCATAATGGTTAAGGTATTTGCCTTATAAACCAAAGGTGGAGGGTTTGATTCTCACATGGGGTAACTGGCTAGGCTTAAAATGGCCCACAAAGGCAATTAGCCTAGTACTAATTTATGAGTCTGTTTATGAGTCTATGGTACCTTATACACCGAGCCAACTGATATTGCCAACATAATGGCCGGCAGATTCAGTGCCAACTTCACCCCTCTCTTCACCCTAAAAGGCCAATCACAATACCAGAGGAATGCCAGGTACCCAATTACTGCTGCACAGGTTTAAACCTCACTGTCCAAAGCCAAGAATACAGTATCCACGGGGCCTGACAATATTCCTGGCTTCTACACAAAATACAATATGAACTGGCACCACACCTGTGTGCCCTGATCAATCACAGCCTCACTTCAGGCTTTGTCCCTGCCAAATGGTGCACTGCTACAGTCATCCCACTACATAAAGGGGGAGTGACTACAGACCCTGGAAACTACCACCCCATTAGCCTGACAAGTCTGATATGTAAGGCAATGGAACGCATCATCATGGACCGTATAAACAGGGATATAGGGAACCTCCAAACACTGGACCCCATGCAATTTGGCTTTGTGGGTAGATCATTCCTGCTCAACCTGGTCGACTTCTTTGAGTCAGCCACCAGAGCTGTGGATGAAGCCAAGATAGTTCATATAGCCTACCTCGAACTAGCCAAGGCCTTTGATACCATTCCCCACTCAAGAATTATAGCTAGACTACTAAACTAGGCATTAACCCTTATATCACTAGGTGGGTTGCAAGCTGGCTCCCTGATAGAACCCACACTGTGAAAGTAATGAACTCCAAGTCAGACCGCCAACCAGTCACGAGTGGAGTCCCACAGGGATCGGTCCTGGATCCTCTCCTGTTTGGCATCTAGTTCTCTGAAGTCAAGGCCAACACAAAGGGACTCTGGCTGACCAAGTCTGCAGATGATTGCAAGCTGTGAGCCATTATTAACAACCCAAATGATGTAGACATTCTACAGAAAGGCCTCACTGAAACCAACGACTGGTGTCAAAACCATGGCCTTAAGCTCAATGCCAAAAAAATGCATTCTCATTCCCTTTGGGAAAAAACTTGGTGCCCATGAATTACCACATCGATGGTAGTCCACTGAACACCAAAGGCATTGCAAGAGATTTGGGAACACATGTTGATAGCAACCTCTCCTTTGACAACCACATTGCCACTGTGGTCAGGAAATCCTTCCATGTGGCACATCTCATTATGAAGGGTTTTGCATTTTTGCATCTAGGAAGAAAGAAGTCATCATCTCTCTCTACTCTTCCCTCATTAGACCAATTATGGAGTATAATACCCCATTTGGCATGTACCTCACTTGACACCTACAACAACTGGAGAGGCCACAAAAGTACCTCACAAAGAGGATCCTTGGCCTTAAACACATGCCCTGTATGGACAGGTTCAAAAAACTCCAGCTATTCTTTGTCTCATATCACCTGCTTAGAGGTGATATCTGCTTGACCTACAAAGTTATGTCTGACCCAGTGCTGTTAAATATGCTACATCTGAAGAAATCCCAATCCCTATATGTCACACCCTCCAGAAACCTCAACCTCATTACCACAATCAACAGAACATGCTGGAGGGACAGGTTCATAAGCCAGAGACTGCCCATGCTCTGGAATAGACTTCCCATACATATCAAGCAGAGCACCTCAAAGGCCCTCTTCAAGAGAAATCTTGATGAGTGGATGGGAGATAGAAAATTCACCCCGGGGATCACTGCAGTGGCCTTACTTGATAGAGGCACTGGGAACTAATGTTGGGAGGCTCTATGCCAGGGAAATCCTATGGGCTAAGCTTATAAGCTCAGGGCCATTAGCCTAGCACACCTATAAACTTATGAATCTATGAATAAGGAAAAGAAAAGGCATTTTAAAACATACCTACTTATGACAAAGGCATAAAGTATCTATAGCAAAGGGTTAAGTAGAGCACTCAGCTCACTTACTCTTAAGTACCAGTATGACTCAGTCATAGTCCATGTGGACATGAATGACCTGAGATGTACCTCCTTGAACTATATGAAAAGAGACATGCTTGAGCTCTCAGAATATCTGTCACAGGCAGGTATGAGTCTAGCATTGAGCAGCATTCTACCATCTCTAAGGATGATGCCACAATACCATCAGGAAATGACCAACTTTGGCAATTAGCTTAGCTACTGGTGTCATTCTAAAGGATTCTAGTACTGGGTAGCTTGGGTGGACATGGCTGACAGGCCCCACTGCTTTGCCAGGGATGGTCTTCACATGTCACCTCTAGGTTTTCAGATATTGGCCAAAACATTGTCCACTCCTATAGTGCCTTTTTTAGGCATTGCCAAACAGACAAATCTTCCAACATAACAAAAGCTGCTCAGGACAAGCTAAAGGTATCGCAACTCAATGCTAGGAGTCTCAGTAAGAAACTGCACTCCCTGGAAGCTCTTCTCATCCTAGATAATGCTGACATCTGTGCAGTTACCAAAACATGGTTCAAAGCCACAGAAAGCACTCTGGCAGTGCACGGCTATAACAACTTTCATACATTGTGACCACTCACTGAGCATGAAAAAGCAAAAGGTGGAGGTGTCTCTATCTACATAAAGGATAAGCACATCTCAAGATTGATTACACAGTATGACATGCTTGAGCTAGCTACTCCATGTCCAACAAACCATGGGAAAAAATCCATTATCATATAAATCCTTCAGGAAGGTCTGCATAAGACAAATGATTGTTGTCAGAACCATGGCCTAAAACTAAATGGGAAAAAATGCATTATCATACCCTTTGGGAAGTCAAATATCTTTGCAAATTACAACATCAATCGCACCCCGTAACAGTAGACTCTGATATGAGAGTTCAAGGTTCACAGATAGATAGTAGCCTGAACTTTGACTGCCATGTATCCACATTGATGAAGAAGTCCTTCTATGTGGCACAACTTATAAATATAGTATGGTATCCAGATTGAAGGATATGATAGTCCTACTACACTCAGCCCTCATTAGACCAATAATCAAGTACAATGCACCATTTAGCATGTACTTGACTAGGCACTTACAGCAGCTGGAGCAACCTCAGAGGTTTCTCTGAAAGAAAATGCAAGGTGTAAACAACATGTCCTGTGTGGATAGACTAAAAGCCTTAAACCCTTTAGTCTGTCTTCTACTGATTATTAAGGGGTGACCTATGCCTGACCTACAAGCCACTAACTAATAAAGCCCTGATGGAGCTGCTACACATCCACAAGTCAAACAGTACAAGGGTCACCCGATTTAAGGATCTAAACTTAGCAACACAAACAAAACATGCTCGAGAGACAGATATGTGTCTCAGAGATAGCCCTCTTCTTTGGAACAGGCTTCCTGTTCACATTAAACAGAGCCCTTCCCTAGTCCTCTTCAAATGCAGTTTGAATAAATGGATAAAGAATTGCAAATTCACTCCTGAGGTAGTGGCTATGTCCTTTATGGACAGGGGCAATCTGTAAGATACTAAATGCATAGGCACAAATCCATGCCATCTTCATGCCCCTAGGGGCCATATATTGGGTAAATCAGGTTATATTGGCTAGGATTGTAAGGGCTCTTAAGTCATTAGCCTAGTAATCTCATATGAACCTATGAACCTATGAAGATACGAATGATTCTATAAAAAACATAAGCTTTGTATTACTTTATATAAAAATTAAATCAGTTAAAAACACAATTACTATATACTACTTTATCCAGGCTTGCAGACAACTCTGTTAGTCTCTCCAAGCACCACTTCTACTGTCTTCTGTTATAGGAGACTTCTGCCTCAGCTGTAAAGAAAAGAAATAGGACGGTGGTTGTGTACCTATATTTTACAGTTTTGCAATTTACATATAAGTACCATTATTCATTCTAAGCCACTGCATTTGAATCATTATTTGCTTACCATGTATTTTTTCAAATGTATAATACTATCGGAATTCTCATATTTTGTTAATCTTCCCTTTACTGTCACTTGTAAATAAAAGTATAGCTGTAATGGAATGTTATTTTAAAAATATTTATCCTTTGCATGTAATAGTATCCGAATTTGGTTCAACCAAAATGTGCAGACACAGAGAACAATGCATCAAGTTATGGAAGTTTTCCATTCCTAAACTGTTCAAAAGTATGTTCTTGATTATTTTCATCCTTAACAATTCTAAGCATATAAGGGGATGATTTAAAATGTGTGCAGAAATAATACAGTAAACAATATTAGTTATTTTTTTACCAAAAGATGAGCTGGACATTTATTTCATGCTGCAGCAACACCCCTACCCTTCCTCCACCCTCCAGTCTTACTAGGGTGTGGTGACTGACTGACCTCAGCCATCTTGTATGTGCAATTTCAATTCTAAAAAGAAATGACTTTGTTATACAATTAATACAGTAGGAGATATTTTCTGGCTTACACAAACTGGATGTAATGTAACTGCTACATAATTAATGCAACACCACATAAATATAAAAAAAAACAAACATTTTTTTTCTTTCTGTCTAAAGACATGAGAATATTTATAAGAGCAATCATGCAGATGTATACTTGTGTTTTTCAAACAAACACATACAAACACACACACACACACACACACACACGTTATTAGTTTTCAAATACATATCTTTCATTTGTATTGATACAGAAAATTACTGTTATCAAAAGGTAGATCATGATTTTGTTCTCCTTATCAGACCAGCTTGGTGCATGGCCTCAGGCATTAACAATTGCTGCTATGACAAGAAGTGGCAGTACCCACATGGAAAAAGTATAAGCAGGGGTGAGGCTCACAGGTTTAGAAACATTCCCTCTGGGGTGTGACACTTCCTTAACCAAACCCATGTAAGCAGCAGGAGCATGAGAACAGGTGCTGTTATTATTAGTAAGTCTGGTTTAACCAAAATGCTTTGTCACATATATGTTTTTTTTAAAGGAATGCATTCTAATTTGACATATATAGTGCATAAAAGCAAAACAAAAAATACACAATAATCATTTCCATTTTTTAATACTTATAATTGCCAGTGTTTGTGTACCTTGCTTTATCTATCTTTTTTGGATATATAACACTTGAATGTAATTACCTTCTTCATTGTAGTGTCAAAGATATCTGTTTGGGGGGGGTGCAGCATAAATACATTTACCTATGTGATGAGAAACTTTTATAAACTTTGAAGTGGATAGAAGTAGCAAGGTATGCAATATTGTTTACTTATGCAAGGTGTGTTTGTGTGTGTTTGTTTGAAGTTAGATGGGCAGAGAGTACACTTTATGGTTGTATAAACTGTGATACATGTGACTCCATTTTGTTTTATCTGAATGTCTTCAAATTTTAGCATATCTGAGCATATCTGCATGTTCCTATGGCATGCTAAGGAAGGTGTGGATATACTGCAGATGGCTGCTTAGTCCACAACTGTCCACAGCACATTCATATGAGTCTGAGTCTGCGTTCATGAGCAGTCGAGAGCAATCTACATCCATAAGTAGCTGCACACATTTTATGTATTATTGTGATTCATACAGGTAAACATAAAAGTGCCTTATTTGCATACAGAATATGTAAATGGACCTGAATTGTCATGGAAAAGATTAATGCCACCATATAAACTTGTCATTATTCAAGTTAGGCAGCAAATATCTTAGGAAACTTCAGACTTCTTAAAGTAAGAATATAATAACAAAAATATTATAATTTAATAAGAAGTACTTTAAATATCTAAAATTGAATTAAATTCAAGAAATGTTTTATTAATATTGTGATGTGCCTCCTCTGGGCCAGTAATCAAGGACCCTCAATCCTCACCACTGACACCCATGAGGAACGCTCACTTAGGACAAAAATGGATACACTCAGTATTTTCAGGTGCAGTTCTCTGCACCCAGCACAATTTCCTTTAATAGAACACAGGGACCACACTCCAGACCTGGGGCAAGACTTCTTCTCCAGGCCCCAAATAAGACTCCACATTTCTCTCTGCAGAAATCGTTGTTCTATGTCGCCGTTCCAAGTAACTGACACACACACTCTGTGAGATTTGCTATTCACATGCACACACACACACACACACACACACACACACACACACACACACACACACACACACACACACACACACACACACACACACACACACACACACACACACCTGGAAAAGGCTAGTACAGATCTACTAAGTCTGCCACCTTCACCTAGAGTATAAGGCAGATTCACTGCAACCAGCCAGCTAGTATTAACCAAACAGCAAGACTTTCAGGAGTGTGGAGCTACACTAAATAAATGAGATTACTGTCAAAGATTATTTTTTCTAAACGACCAGCCACAATGACAGGTATAGATATATTTAATAATAAATAATAAAATAGAAAACATTAAAATACTGAATATCTATTTTCAATAAACACCAGAGTTTCCATTCACATGAAATATAAAAAAATAGCACAGATGGAGAGATTCAGACAGATACAGAAAAACAATATTTAAATGGTCTCACTATATTTTCCTAATTGACTGAAGAATTACTGTTCTTACTTACTTGCTAGAGCAAGGCAAGAATAAATGGATAAGTATATTTGTTGTCAGTTCCAATAACAGCGTGCTAAGTGTCAGTATCACATCTCTCACTAGTATCTAAATACAATTTCAGTGCTGGCTACAAAATGAAATCACATCTGGTCACCTGACTCTGTGGTTCCCATACAACCCCCTCAGTACAAACTTGAGTCAGGATCTAGCACAGATGTGTCACAATACACACCCAGAACCCTGCTAAGACGTATTCCAGCATCTGGAGACTATAAAACAATTCCAATACTTTCATCCTTCTGCAGAGACTAACCAGCTAACCAGCTATTCTCTGGCTCCTTGGAGTAGCAATTAGTTCACCAGTAGCAGCAGGATCCCACCCAGACATCTTATATATATGCATCTCTGTCTGCATTCAGGCCTGTGAGATAAAATCTTTATGGCCTAAACCAAGTAATTTCATTTCAGGCTACTTTTCTTAAAATCAGTTGGGCTGAACTTAACTGCTTCCAGCATTCTCTGTTAACATATCTATATATATATATATATATATATATATATATATATATATATATATATATATATAAAACCTCATTTACAACAGTTGTTGGTGTTTGTCTTTCGGCTTTTCCTGGTAAGGGGTTGCCACAGCGGAACTCCGGTCCGCTAATGATTGGCAGTAGAGATTTTATGAAACGCCGAGGTGCCAGCTCGATGCTCAACCTTCAACAAAGACATGCCCATTTACGCACACATGTCTTTTGAACACTACCCAACTGTGGGGAGGACATGCAGACTCCACACAGAAGGCACTCCCAAGCCCAGCTGAGAATCGAACAGGAGAACCTCTTGCTGTGAGGTAACAATGCTACCGCTGTACCACCGTGGCATGTACAGTCTGATATAAATGTAAATTTCTTTTCTGTCCAGCTGGACCCACAGTTGATACATTTTTAACACAGCAACTTTACGAAAACTTTTTTAACACAAGCATCTGTACCAATCAATTTGATATCTAAACGACATAAAATTATTTACCAAACTTCAGCTAGCTATGCTGGCGTATGTTACACATGCACTGCCCTACTCTCTCTGGCATAGCTGGCACTACCTCACATCATTACAAATATCATGCGCATGTTATTATGGCTATTAATGAATAGTGTAAAGCTGTCATTTGGAAGTGGGAATGCAGTACAGCAGCAATGGAAATAATTATCACTGAGAAAAATCACTACTTTGGTATCATTTAGTAATTGTGCACACATGGTATAAATGCAGACATGAAATTGTGAAGTACTGCAGTGTTAAAGGAAGGTTTCTTGGCTCAAAGTACATGTGTCATTACTGGGGCATTTCCAAGTGTTACTGATGAATGAAAAATTATTTATTCGATGACAATGATATGAGATAGGGAAATGATGAATCTGTTAAAAAGTGATTGCTTTAATGATGTGAATGTACTGCAACTAATGCTATAGAACTATTTTACTTGGCTGTACTGTATGTTTATGTAATTATGGGATTTGTGTTACCTGACTTTTTTATGAAGGTGAAAGGCAGATATGGTCAGTGTTGCGCAGCTTGAATGATGATTATGTCAAAAACCTCTCTATACTAAGACATCAGTCAGTTTCATCTCACTGTCTTTAATCATGTAATCTCTGATAACTCTTTAAATATCTTATTAGAATTGTCTCAGGTCTCATTTACCACATACTAATCTATGTAACAAATAATTTGACTAATGAATTTTTCCTCACATATTCTCTTCAGCTCATGTTAGTGTTTTTATTGCACTCTGCTATGAAAGATATGTTCTATGCTTTTCTCTTTACAACACTCTATTTTTCTGTTTTATATTCTGTAGTGTAACATGATACTTTGTGATTGAAAATATCTGTACTTGATTTTTGAAACATTGTGATTGTGGAGCTTTTCTCCCTGGGCCTCTACTGAATATGGACACTTTCTGGCCCAGTTGGACTTTCCGGTAGACAAATGTCAAATACATAAATAAATAAAGTTTTTTGTGCATGACTGTGGTCTTTTATAAAAAAAAAGCAGTAATGATGCAAAACAAGGGATCAAGGCACAGAAAGGGTACAGCTTCAGCCATGAAAGAAATTGCATCCTCATGGCAACTCATAGGACTCATGGGAAGCATCTGTTTGGTAAAGGAGGACCCGAACAAGCTGAAAGGATAAAAGCCTGGAATCAGGTTGTCCTTGACATTAATACAGTTGGTGTAGAAAATGTACATTAAC